>NC_079441.1:18672402-18867402 GCF_903798145.1 Danio aesculapii | reverse complement strand
ATTATAAAGCTTTATATGTACACTGATGATAAAACAGATCAGTGTATGTCACCTGTTTGTATTGAACGAGAGTTGTTTGTACACAAAAGCACGTTAACGTGGTAAAACTTCATTTAAACTGAACGTTTTTCTATTTTTTATGAAATACTAAAAATACATTTTATAAATTCAAGAACAGAAGGCACTTTTAAAATGTCCTGGAGTTTTCTCAAGTGTGTTGTTTAAGCTGCATCGATAAACTATTTATTGGATACTGGTTCATCTGGCCTGCCAAACTTATTTAGTCTGCATATGCTTGGAAAACCATAGATAAATTTCACTTTTGATTGTTAGAATCAATTGTATTAAGCTGGTTGCACACCGGAAGCACCATGCAGTGCCATACATTTCAGAATTCTAAACATAGGTTTCTATCAGGGTACACACACCGGCACCGCAAGTCGGCGGCTGTCCGCGGCGCCCAGCCACTGAACACTGAACACTGTTCATTTCTCTGCCTCGCCACAGAGCGCCATCTGATTAGTTTCATGTTAAATATCATGCGAATGTCCGCGTCTGGTGTGTGATACTTTTAACTGTCATGTGCGCGCCGTGTCGCGGCACCGAGCAGCGCTTCCGGTGTGCGACCTGCTTTACTTTCATTTAGCCTTCTGAACCATGGATTGTTATGGATTTTATTGATCAAAAAGATGCCTGTTTGATGCACTTTAAAACAAGTGTTCAATTAGTATGTTACTTTTATAGTATTTATTTTTACTTATTTTTATACATTTCAGTTTTAAGGTGCAGTATGTGTGTTTGACACCCAGTGGTTGAACTAGGTATTGCACACCTGGTTCAAAACAAACACAAGCGCAGGTTGCCAGATTGATGACACCAACAGCAATGTGCCTGACTTTTGAGCCTAAAGGCTGATTTAAGACTGATTTAAGCAGTGTTCTGAAAAAACGGCACCCGATAGAAGGAATATTTTCCATATTAAAAGGAGTTTTTGTTGTAACCAACACATGAAATTTATATATTAGAAACGGCTTCTATTTCTTGCAGCTAAACAACAGTGATGAAAACTGGCAATGATCACCTCAGGTACACCTCACCTGACTTATTCAGTGTTAAATGCTAATAATGTGGATTTGAATGCCATTTCATATGACATCTATTGCCATCTTACTGAAAGCAGCAGCAGATAGTTTACCTCAGATCTTGAAAATTAAATAAATCGTTAAAAATTTAACTTTAGAACTGTGACTCTGCAAACAAACACATATCAGTGATTCAGCATGTGCATTTAATCATGTTAAAGTGGTTTAATATGTATTAATTAGATTATAAACATTATATTTTTGTTGGAGTGCAGTAAGTGCACTATTCTGTGCTTCTGAATGGCTGTATTTAAATTTCTGTCATGTTTCGTCTGGTGCAAACACCCAAATTGCTTATCACTGCAAATCTCGTGATGTAGCGTGTTGTTAGGACACATGGTTACAATGTAACCTGCTCACCTATTGTTTACATTCATAATACTTATATTATATGCTAATTAATTATTGAGAGCCTTTCTGACTGAATGGATCAAATATGCTAAGGCAACCCGGGGTGCTGAAATATAATTGTGGCATTGGGCCAGTTAAAAGACCCAAAACAAAGACAGACGTTCCGGCACGTAACTCACATTTTCAATGCAGAATATCTGACTTCAGCTTTATTTTTCAGATAAACAAGAAAGTTCACTTAGCATGTTTCTTAAATATCTGCAAACATATTATGGTATTTTTATGCTTTAGAAGAGTCAAAAGCTTACATACAGCAGCTTTTTTTTATGTTTCTGTTTAAAATATTTTTTATTTCAGTTTTAGTACTTTAAATGTAGCTTATTTCATTTCAGCTAGTTGCCTAGATAACTATTTATATTTTGTTATTTTTAATTTACACACATTTTTATTGATTTATTTACGTTTTCTTCTGTTAAGATCTCAACAAAAATACAAATTTTATTTCATCTGAATTTAGAAAAATATGTTGTGTTGTCTGTACTCTATAGCATACTAATCATAACTTAAATACACTCTAAAATAACAAGTTTATTTCAAAGCCAGTCTGGAATCTGCTTTAACCAGCTGAGTGTATTTATTTACATGGTTGTTTGGTTGGTTCAAATTTGAAAGGCAGATTCGCATGCCATCTGTTGATCATGGCACTCATAAAATGTCAAAACAAAGTGCTTCTTGTGAGCAGCTCTGGATTAGCGCATCTGGTAGGTGCCTTAAATGTTAATGTTGAAGTCAATTTTTTGGAATGTTAAATTCTCCTGTTGCAGCGTAATATGGAGAGACAGCAGTAGGAAGGCCATTTAGAGGCTGATTCTGCTGGAAAGTGTAAACTCTGTGACGCTATTAAGATATCACTCTGCAAGTTTGAGCAGCCAATGGCATGACTTTGGGGTGGAGCCACCTATTTGGCCAGCCAATGGTATTGTACAAAAGAGGAGTGGTCCAAAAACCTGTTTGCACACAGTAATTGTTTTTGCAGTTCTGGGTGGTGGAGAAGGCGTTTCACTTTCACAGACAGAGAACTTCAGGGTAATGTTAGTAAAATGAGAAGTTCCATTTAAGCAGGGCTGTTAAAAATATACCATACTGTAGTTTTAGCATTGAAAGGGAATGAATATTTTTGCCGTCTGGCTACATATATTGTACACTACCTGACAAAACTCTTGTTGTCTATCCCAGTTGTAAGAGCATCAAATAATAACTTGACTTCTAATTGATCATTTGGAAAAGTGGCAGAAGGTAGATTTTACCATTGAATCATCTGTTGAACTGCATCCCAATCATCACAAATACTGCAGAAGACCTATTGGAATCCGCATAGACCTAAGATTCTCACAGAAATCAGTCAAGTTTGGTAAAGGAAAAATCATGGTTTGGGGTTACATTCAGTATGGGGCGTTCGAGAGATCTGCAGAATGAATGGCAACATCAACAGCCTGAGGTATCAAGACATTTGTGCTGCCCATTACATTACAAACCACAGGAGAAGGCAAATTCTTCAGCAGGAAAGCGCTCCTTCTCATACTTCAGCCTCCACATCAAAGTTCCTGAAAGCAAAGAAGGTCAAAGTGCTCCAGGATTGGCCATCCCAGTCACAAGACATGAACATTAAGATGAATTAGAAGGTATTAAATATGAATCCAAAGAATCTTGTTGAACTCTGGGAGTCCTGCAAGAACACTTTCTTTGCCATTCCAGATGACTTCATTAATAAGTTATTTGAGTCATTGCAGAGATGTATGGATGCAGTCCTTCAAGCTCATGGGAGTCAAACACAATATTAATTCTTTTTCCACTGCACCATGACTTTACATTCTATACTGTACATTATTTCTGTTAAGTGACAAGACTTTTGTCTTAGTAAAGTCAGACCTTACTGTCCTAATTAAATAATTAAAAATCAAGTCATGATTATATTTCATTTTGGTAAAATAAGCGTAATCTAGAGGCCTTTGCCTTTCATATAAGCCACTTCTGATACCAAATCATCAACTAGAAGTCAAGTTATTATTTGTTGTTCCTAAAACTTGCATATTTTGTCAGGTAGTGTACATTATTTTTTGCATTCTCTTTGTAACTGACAGTAAGTGGGCAAGTGAGATGCTAATTCCGCAGTTCTTTCAAAGATTGTAATTTTTTAGCATATTCAGAAATATATTTTCATCTCTTAATCAATTAATTGTGGTAACTGTTTGTGAAATGGACTATACCTGTATTATTTTGGTAATCTTGTATCTTCATATATATTTTTCATTTCTCTTTTTAACTTGTTATATTTCTAAATATTGCTAATTAGGCTTAATTTATATTTATTTCCATTGTAGTTTTATATTAGTTTTAGTTTGAATGTCCATGTAGTACTAATGTCCTTAAACCTGAACTAAATGTTTCTAAAAACGTTAAATATTGCCTTGGCAACTTCCTGATGACACTTATTATATCCTATTACACTTATTATACTTATTATAATATATCATGTATGTAATGATGTATAGTATTTCTGTTTTATTTCAGCTTTATTTCAATTAAAACATTTGATAGTTTTACATTTAGTTAATTATAATAACCCCTGGGCTACACTGGTCATCTAAAGCAAGTTGTAATGTTTGATAAATGATCTCAGTGGACAGCACTTTATAAGATTTACTTATGATTAACGTGGCAAAATCCACACATGATTCAACTTCCCTCTGTTTGTCTGCCTCTGTTTTTTTCTCGCTCTTTCTCTCTCTGTCTGTTTGTGTATATGTGGGTGTACGAATGCTCTATTTCACAATAATTCGTGAGGTCAGTGTATGCGAGGCTGGATTTGACATTTGGTACATAGTTTTTCTGCAGAGCACTTTGAAGGTGCAGATTAGTTGCCAAACTTGCAGTGAACTCTGCAAGATTTGTGTGCCACAGATTTAGTTTATAATTTTGTTCATCATAAAACACTGTTACAGATTTAATCCTTGCTCAGTATGTCACTGTTCAGAAATGAAAGCACATATTGTATACTTAGTTAGAAAAAAGCTGACATTAGTAACACTTTATGTTCATATTTCAGCGAAAATATGATTCTGGTTAGCACCCTTAATTACATTTTAATTTGAGAGGGCCCCCGTGGAATTTTGGCTAAATAATTTCACGTTTTCCGTCTTTGGTCCAAGAGAACAGATTAGCCCTGCCAGTGAGTTTATTGTTTCAATATTAGCTCTGTAACAGCATATGTGCGCAGGAAGCACTGAGAAGAATAAATGTAGTTGTATTTGTTTGCCGTTTTCTGTTTATTCTGTCAGAGGCCAAACTCCGTCCATTGTCCTGACTGTTTTTACTCATACAGAGTTGAAGCATTTCTGCGTTGACTGTCCTGATACCAATCTTTCTACCACAGTGTCTAAGGGAGGCATATTTTCTTGCCATGCTGCTTTTTCTGAAAATGTCATTACAGTTATCCAGAACCTTAGCCGTGCCAGGAATCACTCAGCCGAGGGAACATTTTTTTTTCTCCGCTACTCAGATATTTTTAAGAGAGTGAAAAAAAAAGAAAGAAGAAAAAACCATAAAGAAACACAAATGTGCTCGTGCTTTTACGCCGTTTTTTTAAACCTCCTGGAGGCAGAACTAGACTCTCATTCGCTTTCTCTCCGTCTGCCTCTCGCTTTCAGTCACTGAAATAGCCCCAGACTTCAGATCCTGGTGTGTGTAGAGGCTGATTGGGTTTGTTGAGGCTGTACACGCTGAACCCTCGCCTGGCTAAAAATATGCCCCGCTTGGGGCCCGTTTGAACCCTCTGGTCCCTGATTGAGACAACTGCGGTGACCCCAGCTTAAACTGAGCCAGGGAGAGAGATGAAAACAGCATGCCAGACTAAACAAAAAATGAGAGAAAGAGAGAGATATAAAAGAAAAGAGAAACTGAAGGACAGGCTTTGTTGATCTGTTTAACGCACTCCATAATAGGACATTTTTTGGACCCGGTCTGACCTCTCTGAAAGACAGAGGAAGAAGTGAGAGGGAGGAGAGAGACAAAATGGAGTGTGAGCACCGCTTTGCTTTGGTAGAAATCCTAGCGGACTCTGTTACATCTCTCTCAATCATTCTTAAAGTTGTCAGACATAAAGACCTTGGCGAGCGTGTCTTGTTTTCTTTTTTAAGTCATTGCCACTTAAACTCTTAGCGTTTTACATGTCATGAACTTTACGGAGCAAAAGGTTTTAGACACATTATGTCAACACTGATTTCTTTGGCAAAAACTGCAAACATCTTATTTTTACTTTGAAAGTTCAGTGCATCACTGCTCTCGCAGTCAGTGGATGTCCTGACTTTGAGCACTTTTCTGGATTTTTGTAAGAGCGAGACTCAAAACGGCAAGATTTTATGAATTCTTTGCTCGAGAAGGCCTTCTTCCAGCCTCCGGCCTACAGTTATGGGTGTTTTTGTTTTTTTAATGTTGAGGACTGATACTTTGCCACTCATTGACCACTCCCAACCCCCCCAGTGTCTACAGTCTGCCCCCTTTCTGCCTCCACAGAAGCTCCGTCCTGCCTGAAGACCAAGGAGCATGACGTGCTGCAGCGCCAGAGGGTAGTGGACCTGTGGAAGGACGGCAAGTCGGAAGGAACAATCGGGCAGGAGCTTCGCATGCCCAAATCCACCGTGCACAGCATCATCGTAAAGTATCGCCTCAGCAACACTGTGGAGAACCTGCCACGCAACGGACGCCCCAAAAAACCCTGATCTGAACGAGCGATGAAGAAAAGGGCTGTAGAATGTGTGGGTGGCCGATAAATTGGATGGGAGGGAACACAAAGGTGGGAATGTCTAAAAATATTGCAAGCTAGGAAGAGCTACTGGACTTCTTGAGAAGAGGTGAAATGGTTAATGATTAAAAAAAAAAGAAGTAGGGAAAAAGGGAGCTGAAACAAGAGACGCTTGGATGACAAAAACACAGACCTCTTCTTCCACTTCTGCTCTTTCCAGCGATTTTTCCCTTCTTTCTTTCTATCTTTCTCCCTTGCACTCTCACTCTGTCTCCCCTTGCCCCCTCCATTCCCTTCTCTTTCATCTGTCGGTCCGAGAGAAGTCCCAGCAGATTAATTTTTCATTTGGCCAAAGGAGCGCGAGTGCTCGTTTAAGTGCCCGAATCCTTCCCTCCCTAATTCCATCACAAATCACTATTTCTCTGCATCCCTTTATACAGTATCTCCTTTATCATTTATCCTTCTCTCTTTCACACGCACATGCACCCAATGTCAGAAGTGAAGGATTCCAAAGACAGATGTTTTTCCAAAATACCACAAGTTTGTTTTCTGTCATTAAAACGCCTGACCCAATCAAAACTGTTTTGGAGCTGAGGCACAGTGGAGTGGAACTATCTTTTTCCTGGAAACTGCGGACCTCTCGAAAAATCCTGCAGCCATGGACTCTCTGCATGTCGAAAAACAGGACTGTGAAATGTTACAGTGGCATGAAACTGCTCCGCTTATATACTGTATGAAGACATATATATCTGCAACCTGACCAGAGTGGGGATGCAGAAAGAAATATCTCTGTGCCCGACCTAGGATCAGTTTTAAGGTTAATCACGTCTGACTCAGTCTCAGTCAGAAGACCTCCATGCTGAGTGTGCATACGACTCAACCTGTCTGACCAAATTCCTGCGCTGTCTAAGAGCCAGATTCAATCCCCGGTGGGACGTTTATACAGTACACCACTGTTGTATGAGAACTCCCTGAATTCTGCAAAAATGCACAAACACACCCACGTGTGCACACACACTCACACTGGAGAGCTACTTATGCAGCTCTTTATTTTCCACCACGTGGTGGTGTGTTTTATTGTAGTGGCTGAGTGTGTGTGCGTGGTCTTGCATTATCAGTGGACTGAAGTGAATTGTGTGTTTGCTCATGTTTGGATGGGTTGATACTGTACAAGTGAAGATTCAGGGTTGCTTGCTTGTGTGTGTGTGTGTGTGTGTGTGTGTGTGTGTGTGTGTGTGTGTGTGTGTGCGTGTGAGAGAGTGATTAATTGTATGAGTGTTCTGGTTGTTTGGATAGGCTGGGTCATTGAGGCCAGCTGCCATATCTGCTTGTTTTTCTGGTTTACTGAGAGGTAGAGGGACTGGTTGAGGCAGGCTGGTGTGCACCAGCAACACTTGGTGCCCGCAGATAATGTTTGGTTAGAGAAAGTGGTATGCAGAAGACTGATCTTTAAAAGAGAGACAACATGAGAAAGACAGCATCTGAGTAAGCAGTTATTATGGCTGGCTAACAGTTATTTTGATAATTAATCTGTTAGCTCTCCAACACCTTGCCTAGGGTTCTCATCAAATCATGAGCAATATAGATTACATTTAATCTTAATGTGTATTCATGAAAATCAGCCTTTTCTTTTGGTGATTTGGTGCTCAAGAACATTTATTATTATCTATGTTGAAAAGCAGATTTTAGCTTAAAATATTTGTGAACAAAGTTCGGTTGACCATGAATAATTTTAAACAATCTTTAGTAACATTATAAAAGTCTGAAGTGTCACATTTAATAGTAATAATATTAAGAATAATTCCTTACATTTTTATATAGCGCTTTTCTGGACACTCAAAGCGCTTTACACATTTTTTTTTTGGGGGGGGGGGGGGGGGGGGGGATCTCCTCATCCACCACTAGTGTGCAGCATCCATCTGGATGACACGACGACCACCATATTGCATCACACACCAGCTGATTGGTGTAAAGGAGACAGAGTGATGAAGCCAATTATGATATGGGAATGGGTAAGAGGCCATGATGGACAGAGGCCAGTGGGCAGATTTGGCCAGGATGCTGCGGTTACACCCCTACTCTTTTTCGAAGGGCATCCTGGGATTTTTAATGACCACAGAAAGTCAGGACTTCAGTTTAACGTCTCATCTAAAAGACGGTGCTCACTGAGCAGTATGGAGTCCCCATCAATATACTGGGGCATTAGGACCCACACAGACTTTAGGTTGAGCGCCCCCTGGTCTCACTTACACCACTTCCAGCAGCAACCTAGCTTTCCCATGTGGTCTCGCATCCAGGTACTGACCAGGTGCAGCCCTGTTTAGCTTCAGTGGGCGACTATGTGAGAGTTGCAGAGAGCTAGCTGACATTTGATCAGTTCACAGCATCCTTTTGAAATAAAAGTATTTTTAGCCCAAATTTTAGATTTAGGTCATCTTGAAGCATGCAGCTATAATTTTAGTTAGATCTTATATACTGTATAATCTCCATTTAACATCCAACAACAAATTATGAATCAAAGATAATCACTGACCTTCAGCCCTCTGTGTATTTCTGAGTAAAATGAATAGTAATACAAGACTTAATTAATGGATAATACATTTTAATTATTTCCATTATTCATTCATTATTATTGATTTGAACAATTGTTGCAGCAGCCGTAGACGTAAGAGACAGACAGCCTGCTAGAAAAAAGAAAGAGTCAACCTGAGAACGTGAAGCAGCAAGGAAAGCCGGTCTGAAAGAAACACACAGTCTAAGAGAGACGTTTCGGAAGAGAAAGACAGTAGTTGTCTGAGAGAGGCGGAATTAAAGAAGCAGCCTGTTAAGAGAGTGAGACAGTCTGAAAGAGAGACAGTCTGAGCCAGATAGTTCCAAGGTTGTTGATTGTAGAAGCAGAGAGTCAAGTCACTCCGAGATCTGAATCTGAGTAATGAATTATTTTCCTTGGCTCGCGCAGCAGGAGTATGCAGTACAACGTTCAGAGATATGAAAGTCACCCGGCGGGTTTCTAGCTCAGCATTTCCCCCTTTGTAAAGGAGCCCCAGCGCATTCCAAGCTTTTTCCAGACGCGTTCCCATCTGAAGGCCATGCATTCTTCTTCTCTTATTGCATGTTTACGAAACGGTGCCAGTCTTAATCAGATAATTGAACTCAAGCGTTAGCATTAGCCTGTTCCAGTGCACGCTTTTTAGTTTTTTTTTCCTTGCACACTATTGAGCCAAAACCTGCAGCACAACAAAACGACTCTGGTGTTATTGTCCTTGGAAAAACTTTGGTTGTGTAATTTTGAGGAACGCCAGCCAAGAGGGATTGTTGCTTTGAAGATCATGCAACTGCTCCTCGTTGCCCTGCATGTTTAGGCCTGAGACAAAACAGGTACGCCGAGTGCGCAATCATGGTAGCTGTCAGTCAACTTGTGTTTAGCTTATTGTGCAAGCAGCAAATGACAAATGTCTGGAAATAGAGATGCGGCCTCTGAAAGACAAGAAGAGTATTAGTAGCACAGTTGTAGTGTTGATATTGCAGCTGGAGCTTTTTAAATGAATGTAGCTTGAAATTTCGAATGGGAGTAATTGTTTAAACCAAAGGTATTAAATACTGTAACGTTAGAATAGAATAGAATAGAATAGAATAGAATAGAATAGAATAGAATAGAATAGAATAGAATAGAATAGAAAACGCACTTATTTAAAAAAAAGAGAGTAAATCCATTGTAACTTGAAACGATTAAAGCTGCGGTCACACTGCACATTTTGCCCTATCAACTTAATTCATGCACATGCGAATGTGGCAGACCAACCCAGACTCATTATTGATTCGTACAGCGGTTCATTCAAGATTCATACTAGGGCTGTGCGATTTGGGGAAAATATCTTTTTTTTTTTTTCTCTTTTTTTTACATATTACGATTTAATTTATGATTAAATTCAAACTTAAAGCTGATTTTACTGTAATTCAAGCTCAAAAATCTAAGCTGTGGCAACAATTCTGCGACAGCTCTTAAAATATACCTGTTTTTGTTCAAATGCTGTTTTTCTTTTATATGAATTCATCTATCAATGCTTCTGAAGCAACAGACGCCATCATCCCATTCGTCTGCGCTTTCCTGTTTATCTTTTTTTTGTTCATTTTAGTTCAGTTGAACAATTCTGATTGGGCAGAACTAAAGTGTGCTCACTCAATTGGCTAGTTATAAAGCCACGGTCAGATCACACGATTTTGGCACGATTTCCTTGATGAAGGGGGTGTCGTGGGGAGTTGTAAATTAAAAAAATGTACATTGTGACACAAGATTCAATTGTTTCTTCTCGTGTATTGTGGTATAGTTCACGACAACCGATACCATGCCTGTGACAGCATCACAGAAAGTCACCATAGCATGTTTCATTTTCTGAAGCACAGCAGACTGGTTTTGATGCACTTCGCCTCAGATGTTATTCCTCATTCTTGTTCATTCATTCATTTTCTTTTCGGTTTAGTCCCTATATTATCTGCCAACTTATCCAGCATATGTTTTACGCAACGGATGTCCTTCCAGCTGCAACCCATCACTGGGAAACACCCATACACACTCATTCACACACATACACTACGGACAGTTTAGCTTATCCAATTCAACTAAACCACATGTCTTTGGACTTGGGGAAACCGGAGCACCCGGAGGAAACCCCCGCGAACATGCAAACTCCACACAGAAATGCCAACCGACCCAGCCAAGGCTCAAACTAGCGACCTTCTTGCTGTGAGACGATTGTGCTACCCACTGCGTCACTGTGCTGCCCTGTTCTTGTTTACATATATATATATATATATATATTATATTGCAGGTTCTTGCGATTATTTAATCGCAACGTTTCAAATTGCGATTGCGATTCGATTTCGGTTAAACACACAGCCCTACTGTATACATTTCTGGACAGCACGAAATACATCACAGGAGGCAGTTTTTGTTTTCGCGAATCCACCAGAGGCTGCTGTGTACGCTTTTTCAGATCTCAAATTTCTCTTGCAAGTGCTATTCACACCTTCTGTTCTCACGTAAATCTACCAGAGGCTGCTGTCGACTGACTGACTGACTGAATGACATCCCCACCCACCACATTCTCTAAACACAACCGATAGCATTTTCAAAAGCACCGATTGACCTGATCACCCCTTTCCCTAAACCCAACCGACAGTGTTTTCAAAAGCAATACAATAAAAGAAAAGCCCTCACGGCAGCCTGATTTTTACCACGTTTTTAGATCTTACCACATTCTCACCTTGTTATTTACTTGTTTATTTTATTTTTTGCTTTTTGTTTTACCTGCTTTCTAAAACCGTTCTTCGCCAGACTCGAACCCTGACGTCGCGGTCAACTTCTCTCTTTGTGTCTCAAGTCCGCCGACATACGTGGCAAGCTATTGGGCAAATCGATAATAGCGGAAAAGCCGTCCACACGGAGGTAAGCAGTCAGCTGGTAGGGCAAAAAGAAACAGAAGCCGTCAGCGGCATCACACTGCACCGTATCGTTCGTTTTAAAGATGAAATGCTGCCATACACACCTCTGGCAACATAATTCGCGCTCTCCAGAAATGTATATGGGGGTACATTTTCACAGTGAGCCTATGTTTGGACCAGTGACTTTCTTGCTGTGAGGTGCTAACCACTGAGCCACCGTGTCGCCCTGTTGACAACTTAAAATTAAGAAAATGAACTGTATGCATAATTTTAAGGCAGTAGGTTTTCTTACTCATTATTTAAAGTAAATTCAACCAAACACTTTAAAAGCAACAGGTTTACTCAAAGTCAACTAATCTCTTTTTACAGTTTGGCCAACTTTATTGACATCACGCCAATTTCACATTTGCACTTATTTTTATTGAAATGACTGAGTTTTGCCTCTGAAATTTCACCAAGTATTGCTAAATGCGACTTCACTCTTCATTCATAGGTCAATTGTGTTACAGTACATCAGCATAGGTCAATTGTAGTCATGTTTACTGTCACTAGAATAACTGTTATGTACTGTAGGATGTCGCCGGAAGGAAAGTTAGACATTGTTTGTATTTATACACCCCTCAAAGAACAGCAGTGATCAAGCTTGTCTGAGTCATACTGTGAGTTTGCAGAACAACGTCTACAAGCATAGTAAGCTAAAGAATATCAGACACTATACACTCACTATGTGCTTGTGTTTAGTGAACTAAAATGCTGAGTACTGTTGTCCTCACTTATAAGTCTTTATAGAAGATGAGGTTTTGTATTATTATTATTATTATTGTATGGTATATAGTATACTCTGACTGTATGCAAGTTTACCCATTAAAGGAGATCCACAATGGAGTACAACGTAGTTTTATTTTTGTCTGACTGTGGCTTGACTTGGTGTAAAATACATGAACCTTATAATATTTTAATTTCTATCAACTGATGCTAATATATTTTATTTGTGCATGTTTGTTTGTTTGGAGACATCTTAAAACATTATTATATAAAACACAGTTCACAGTAAATATAGAAAAACTACAGTTAATTTGCTCACCTTCAGGCCATACATTAGAAGATGTAAGTGACTTTTTGTCTTCAGTAGAATATTAAAGATTTTTAGCTGAATCTGTGGTCCTTGGTGATTCATTTATTGTAGTGGTTTTCAATTCCCCTATGCACTGCACATTTTGTATGTCTTTTTTATTTTCCACATAAGGTTCAGTTCATGGATCACTCAGTTAATTAACTGATGATCTGAATCAGGTGTGTTAAGTAAGGAAGACATACGAAATTTGCAGGGGGTGGCAAGTCAATGCAAGTTAATAGTCAGATTTTGAGATTAAACAAACTTACTACCTGACGAAAATCGCCTATCCAAGTTTTAGGAACCACAAATAATAACTTGACTTCTAGTTGATCATTTGGTATCAGAAGTGGCTTATGTAAAAAGGCAAAGGCCTGTAGATTACGCTTATTTTACTAAAATAAAATATGATCATGACAGTAAGGTCTGACTTTGCTTAGACAAAAGTCTTGTAACTTGTACAGAAAAAAATGTACAGTATAGAATATAAAGTCATGGTGCAGAGGAATTGATATTGTGTATGACTCCCCATGAGCTTGGAGGACTGCATCCATACATCTCTGCAATGACTCAAATAACTTATTAATAAAGTCGTCTGGAATGGCAAAGAAAGTGTTCCTGCAGGACTCCCAGAGTTCATCAAGATTCTTTGAATTCATCTTCAATGCCTCCACCTTCATCTTACCCCAGACATGCTCAATAATGCTTATGTCTGGTGACTGGGATGGCCAAACCTGTATCACCTTGACCTTCTTTGCTTTGAGGAACTTTGATGTAGAGGCTGAAGTATGAGAAGGTAATAAAAGTTCAAGTTACTACAATTGAGTTCAAAATTGCAAGTCAAAAAAATAATATAATAAAAAGAAACACAAATAGACAGTAGCTGCATTTCCATTAGGGTTCAAACTGAAATTGCACCTATAGAAAATACTAATGAAATGTAAAAAGGTTTTAAGCTCTAATGAAGCCTTTTTTTTTGTTGTTGTTTTTTTGCAGTGTTAAGTTTTTACAGGTCACTTGCTGTTATTAAAAGTCACATGTTTATTTTTTGAAGATGCTGCTGTATGTTTGCACAGAAGATGAGACTAAACAGAGATGGCTCTGTGCTTATTAGTAGAAACTGGCTCTTTTTGGCATGAGGCAGCAGGCGCTACTGCATTGCACAGCTTAAAAAAAGGTTGATCTGTTTATCCAGACATTCTGAATTCACACTACCTCTGTAAAAACTGCACACTATAGCTTCCCAGAAACACCTCATACAGGGCCACACACGTACAAAGGACTTTCTTTGCCATTAAAGCTTGGATAACAAGTCTCTACAGTACATCTTCTTTGCTTAAAAGTTATAGGTCAGGTGGTGTCAGTAATATACATGAACCTACAAACAGCCTTCTCCATTATTTTTGGATTAACTATGAAAGGAAAAAATGCTTAGTTGGAATCAGTCGTTTTGTACTAGTTTATTTTAATTGACGTATGGAAAATACCATCAATTTTCACAGCAGTGTCTACTTGTGATTCAGTTTACAAAAATCTTAATTCCTGGTGTAAACAGCATTTTAGTCTTAATTATAGTGCTGGAATACATTCGTTTATTTACTGCGTTCAAAATAAAAGATGTTTTCTAGCGTCAGATTGAATATTAGAAAAACAGTGGGTTTTCTTAAGTAAAACCTGCATCACTGCAGTCTTAACATACAGAATTTACTTTCTTTCTGATGCCCTGAATATTCAATATGCTGATATTTTCCGCTTGTTTTGGTCAATAGTCTATGCTGATACCTGTTTATTTGAAAGGTGTTCATTTAAAGATGTAACGTTTGTGATTTGTTTTCTCATCAGGCTACAGTTGTGATCATTAAATCAAGTCAGCCATGATCTTATCATTAACACCCCTTACACACAGCTGATTTATTGCAGGCACATAATCAACAAGCCATCTTATTGGCAAAGCCTATCGACATTATTATCCATTCCAGGCTGATGGTTATGATTAAGCTTTAATGATCGTAGACCTCTTCCAAAGAAGTTCTAAAAATACTGTGCATCCCTAGATAGCAGCATTCGTAGTGATGATGACTATTTACTGAATGTAAAAATCAGGAACAATCAAAATCATAACAAAAACGCAAACTTGTGGATGAATCATGATTTCTGTGTGAAAACATTGACACATGGGTTTTCCTGGGAAAACAATATGTGCATATTTATGGTTAGTGAAAGAAAGCCAGTGAGAAGGAAGAGGAAGTGAGAGAGAAATGGAAAATGTGATGCAATAAGGAATAAAAGGTCATCTTTAACTTTGAACTGTTTTGATTTCAACCAAATATTCTAATTGTAATTAGTATAGATCAGTGGTTCTCAACTGGTTTGGCCATGGGACCCACATTTTTACATGGTCATCAAACCGTGACCCAAATTTTTAGGAACTGTAATATAATTTTAGGAATTATAATTAATTTGTAATTATTTGTTAACATACATGAGTAGTGACAGATAAATCACAAGAAAATCTCAGAGACTTACAAATAAACAATATTTTATTGCCATCATTTCACAAAATGTATGCACTTTTGAGATTCCCTCAGCTCTTGGAGTCGTCTTTGAAAATAGTCCACAGGTTTGTCCTTGCAACCAGGATGTTTGGTCTCTAAATGTCGTTTTAATTTAGAAGGTTTCATGCTCTCTTGTGAGAGCACCTCACCACATATGACACACTGAGGTTAAGCCTTTTTTGTCGTCAATAAATTTAAAACCATACTTTACATATTCGGGGTCTTGCTTGCGCTTCGACATATTTGTTGCTATAATTCAATTAAGTTTCACATGTCAAATGATACGATTGTCGCGCGCATATTTCAAAATAAAAGTCCGGTATTAGCCAAATAAGTTAAAAATTAAACTTTTGTTGTTTTTTTAGACCACACACTTCGCGACCCACTGAAAATGTTCCCATTCATTAACTACCAGTACTTCTCCTGCATGTACAATTGACAATAATTACCCCCCCTGAATATATTTTCTGTTTAATTGAGAGATTCCTTCAACACATTTCTAATCATAATAGTTTTAATAATAATTTCTAATAAGTGAATCCTTTTATCTTTGCCATGTGGGGCCAGCAACCATTTCAAAGGATGACAAGCTGAAAAAACATTGCTGCAACTCTGATACAAGTTTAATATATGGAGAAAAGTCAAAAGCACTGCAGTGTTTGGGTATTCAGTGTTTGTCTGAGGTAATTAGTCTACTGAAATATGTATATTCAGACAAAGTCATTCATTCATTCATTCATTCATTTTCCTTCGGTTTAGTCATCAGAGGTCACCACAGCGGAATGAACTGCCAACTTTTCCAGCATATGTTTTACACAGTGGATGCCCTTCCAGCTGCAACCCAGTACTGGGAAACACCCATACACTCTCACATTCACACACTACGGGCAATTTAGTTTATTCAATTCACCTATAGCGCATGTCTTAAGACTGTGGGGGAAACCGGAGCACCCGGAGGAAACCCACGCAAACATGGTGAAAACATGCAAACTCCACACAGAAATGCCAATTGACGGCGATTCTTGCTGTGAGGCGACAGTGCTAACCACTGACCCACCGCGCCGTCCTTCGCACAGAGTGTGAAGCTGATTATCAGTTCTTGTCATGTGACTTGCAGTGCACTCATGGCAATCTGAAAAGTTTAGATGTTTTAAACTGGGAGCAATTGCATTTCGCCGTGTGCGCGTTGTTTCCAATATGCGTGCGCAAACCGTGCACCTCCATTGGAAATAACGGAAAAGATGCGATATGTGAACGGCACCTAAGGCCACAGTTATTTGTGATCTTCAGCAGTTGATCTTTTTCTTGCTCAGAGATGCTAGATTCAACTGATTAGTTGACAAATGAGATGCGGATCCATTCCTTGGCAGTCTGTGGGTCCTTCACAAAGACACTTTCCAAAGATGTCTGTTTCTTACTGTTTTTGCAAGCTTGTGGGTTAAATTTTGCTCAGGTGACCGAGAGAATATGTTTTTTCAAAAAAAAGATTTTTAAAAATAAAAGATTATTCAGACTCCGATTTTAAATAAAACGGACATAATTAAAGGTGCTGTATGTAAGTTTTTGACTTTTCTAAAGCATAAAAATACCATAAAATGTTTGCAGATATTTAAGAAACATGCTAAGTGAACATTATTGTTTATCTGAAAAACAATGCTGAAGTCAGATATTCTACTTTGAAAATGCATTACTTGCCAGAACGTCTGTCTTTGTTTTGGTTCTTTTAATCCGCCCAATGCCAGTTTAGCCAATTATATTTCAACACCCTGGATTGCCTTGGTGGAAAACCACGTATTTCATTTATTCATTCAGAAAGGCTCTGAAAGCATGTGTCGTGACTGAAATGCAACCTCCGGTGGACAGTAGAAGACTTCGAAATGAGACGCAGATTCAGAGTTCCATATAAGGTTATTAATTAGCAAATAATATAAATATTTTGAAAGTAAACATTAGGTGAGCAGGTTACATTGCAAGCCGGTGTCCTAACAACATACTACATGAGGAGATTTGCAGTGATGAGCAATTGAGCTGTATGCACCAGACGAAACACGACAGAAATATAAATACAGCCATTCAGAAGCGTAAAAGATATGCACTCACTCACGAAATGGTAAAGTTTATGATCTAATTAATACATATTAAACCTCTTCAGCTTTATTACATGTACATGCTTAATCATTATATGTTAGTTTTGAGTTTTGAAGTTCAATTTCAAACTGTTTATTATTATCTGAGGTGATCCATCCGCTACTGCTTTCAGTAGTATTGCAATAAATATCATATAAAATGGCATTCAAACTCACATTGTCAGCATTTAACACTGAATAAAGCACCTGAGGTGTACCTGAGGTGATCATTGTCAGTTTTCTGTTGTTCAGCTGCAGGAAATAGAAGCATTTCTAATATATCAATTCAAGGTGTTTGTTAGAGCAAAAACTCCTTTTAATATGGAAAATATTCCTTTATCGTGTGTCGTTGCTTTAATTTAGAACGCGACTTAAATCAGCCTTTAGGCTCGATAGTCAGACTCGCTCCTCAATTTGTTTTGATCCAGGAATGTAGTACCTAGTTCAACCACTGTGTGTCAAAATTACATACTGCAGCTTTAATGATTTCCTTTGTGGCCCGGTACCAATTGATCCACGGGCAGGTACTGGTCCATAGCCTGGTTGTTGAGGACCACTGCTGTATACAATCGAAAAATAAATGGCTTAGGGGGGCTAATAATATTGACCTCAAAATGTTTTTTTAAAATTTATAACTGCTTTTATTCTAGCTGAAATAAAACAAAGACTGTCTTCAGAAGAAAAAATATTATCGGAAATACTGTGAAAATTTCCTTGCTTTGTTAAACATCATCTGGGAAATATTTTAAAAAGATAAAAAAATGAACAGAAGGGCTAATAGCTTTGACTTCAACTGTATGTGTTTGCATTTTTCCCTACAGTGTTGAACGGGCCGCCCATGTCAATGAAGAAAGAGAGGGAGGCCGAGCTCCTGATGGCACGGAGGGAACAGCGCAGCGGGGAGGTGATCTGCATCGATGACTGAATTCAGCAACTCACACACACAAACACACACACACACACGCACACGCTGACTCAGTCAAAGGACATCTGCATGCAAACATAAACAACTATTCCTGAACACACACACACACACACACACACACATGCACCTGCAGTTTGACGAATGAACAGACTACCCTCAGTATCACAGCAGCACTTTCACAAACAGCTACGCAGAGCTTCAGCTCGCCCTTTGGTTATTTCCTCCCGAACACTTATGTGCACATACACACACATGCACACATACAAAAGATTTGATTTCCTTTCCTCTCATAACTATCAGCCTCACATTTCAGAAGAATCCACACGCTCATGTTCATCTGAAGTCCCGTGCCCTCGCTAATGCCCCACGACACAGACATGAAGCTGCATGTATGTGGAAGAGCTTCCGCAGTGATTTGTTTTCCAACAGCATGCATCTCGCAGTCCACGGTTCAGTCAAGAGAAAGCCCCTGTGCCCGCTCTTGCATAGTGCAATCTTTCAAGAAAACCCTCATTGTAAGCTAGCGGGACTGTTTCAGAGCTGCCATGTCCCATAAACAAGCTTCAAGCAGTCTTCTTAAAGGGAGTGTTCAGCCTAAAAGATTCCTGTCATCATTTAGCCATCCTCAAGTTCTTCCAAATCTTCCTTTGTTCTGTTGAGAATTGAAGAACGCTAGCAACTACTAAACTATCAACATATAGCATTGGTTTTCATTGTATTTTCCTCCTACTGTGAAAATTAATAGCTTTAGCATTCTTCAAAATGTGTTTAACGGAAGAAATAACTCTAATTTATTACATTTTTGTCTAATGTATAATGAATGTATCTATACAATGAATATAATGGGCATTGTTGCATCCCATTGACGTTCATTTAATGATTATAAAACACAATGAATATCTTTTGTGCGGAAGTCAACCATGTGTGGAATGACATTGAGTGAATGATGGCTGAAATTTCATTTCAGGGTGAACTGCCCCTTTAAGAATATGGGCTAACAGCATGGTGGTGATTTAGTTTGGGAGGATATATATGTATTTTAATGTAAAAATATGGAGGGGGATGGGGGGGGGTGTATTAAACATTACCCTGGCCAACTTTGAGAAAAAAAAAACGAGGTAAAATTTATGACCTACCACGACAGTAAAGAAGTAATGTATTATGTTCAATTCAATCAGTATTGGCTGCAGTATTGTCTCGCGATAAAAAAACAGTATGTAATGAAGTTTATTTAGCCTTATATTGGGACATCGAGCATTGAAATGTAAAGTTACATGCCTTTATTAAAGTATTGACCCTTAATCTAGTGTTACGGTGAGGTGAAGAGGGTTCAAAAGCATCTTTGTACCTCCCCAAGTGTTACCGAAGCACGTTCGGCAGTTCTACACTTCATTCTCTCT
The DNA here is from genome assembly GCF_903798145.1 of Danio aesculapii. Lineage (NCBI taxonomy): Eukaryota > Metazoa > Chordata > Actinopteri > Cypriniformes > Danionidae > Danio > Danio aesculapii. The sequence continues at coordinate 18,847,546 of NC_079441.1, read as the reverse complement.
CATCACTTCAACTTCACCTTTCTCATTCAAACCAATCGCTCACATCTCACTCCTATCCTTTATTCACATTTCTACTTGTTTTTACGAGCTCTTTGATATCGTTTGCGTATTTAAACTCGGTTTCATTGTGTTCTCCTGTTTTTAATCCTTGTTATTACAACTAAGATTATTGTTGTTGCTCTTGATGTTGTCCTTGATGTTACATTTGCGAAGCTTCTACCAAATGAAAATAATAATAATAATAATAAAAAAACAGTCGAAACATTGACGCATTGTATGTTTGGTCCATCACATTTCTCTATATCGGACCTCTTGTAAAAGAATATTCCACAAAGGGGTCGAAAGGACTTGCGAATAATCGATATCACCGCTATCCTACGGACATCGCTTGTATCTACAGTAGATTCGGGGCTTGCAAAACAAATAACCTGTATGCAGTGGATCACATGTAACCATGATATTGAAAACATATGAATGCATATATTCAAATCTGCAATTGAAATTCCTTCTGCAATGTTTTTTGGCTCCTACAAAAGTAAAGCCTTGTAATGTTACCGCCTTAAATGGTAATACAGCTGTAAAGGGTTAATGAACAGATGTGAACTCTGTATATGGCTGCAGTTGTACTATACCTAGCTAGGCCTCAACTCAAGACAGATCACGAGTTGAAATGTTAATTTATTTGCCCCGTTCCCCAGTATAGTTCTGAAATATTGTTCATTTCAGTGCTTGGTTTTATTTGGGAGAGTTGCGTCAATTCAAGCACTTACTGTTCATTTTTTCATTTCTGCCTTTTAATGTTTTTTTTGTTGTCAGTATTTTCTGCATTTTCTTTGTTTCCTGCTAAGAGTCACTGTGTACGTTGTGTGATCCCAGACAGTCGGTGACATTGTTGTGATCAACATTTGGCACACCGAACGGAACATGTTAATAATGCATCTTTCTCTCTTTTGTTTTGTTTTGTTTGTAATAAAATAAAATAAAAAACAAATAAATGATTTCTGTTTTCCTGTGCTTGTTATATAGTAAAAGAAACTGCAACTGTCACAGACGAAAGTCGAAATGTGTAGCGCAAAGAGGGTGGGGGGTGGTTTGGTGCCACGGACGAAAGTAAAAATGGGGGCTTAGATGTCTATATGACGCCCCTGGATGTCTATACAATATATTTGGCAATCAAAACCTTCCCATGCTGCAATATTTACTTGTTTATTTGTTTGTTTGTAACAAGACAACCTAAAAGTGAATGATCCTATCCTAGAAAGGTCAATATCGTTTACGTCCTAAAAATGTAAAAAACATAAAACAGAACTACTGAGGACATTCAAAGAACCAGGAACTAAAATGTTCTGAGAACCAACATTGGACGCTTTTCACATTTCCAGGTTACTCAGTAGCAGAAGTTGTCATAGTTGGGTAACCTTAAAAATAAACTAACCTTTTTGCGTTGAAGGCAACCTTTTTTGAATAATTTACTAATGGCCATTAGCATTTTGCACACTGCTTATGCACCCTGCACGCCTCGGGTTTTAACCGCCTGCTGCAACTCTCGTTTTTGCCGTTGCGCACTGTACGCTAGCAGTTTAAAAAACTTAACTCTGAGTGGAAAAAGCATGTTACGTCAGTTGCGTCTCTTTCATTCTCCAATCAAATGAAAGCAGAGGGGGAGTTTCCGTTGAGATGACAGCAGTGTTTGTGTTGTCAAGACGACTACGGTGACTTTTGAAGATGGTGGGGAGACTAGTGGTTGCTGTTTTGAGTTATCCGGAGCTGTATGACTACACAAATCTTGAACACAATATTATAAAATGTTAAAATTTATATTAATTATTAACAGCAACACTCGCGCACAATACTCCGCTGATTCAGTCGTTGTCTAGCAACATAAAAAGCACACAGCACTTCTTTTTTCTTGTCAACGAAAAAGGCAGTAAGGTGCGGCTCGCGGTTTTAGAACGGAAAAGCGAGTTCTGTGTGATCCACCCCTAACAGCTGAACACGCACAGTTGCGGGGGGGGGGGGGGAATATCTGAATAGTTTCATTTAAAATAGCATGCGAATGTGCGCGTCGTGTGTGCAATACTTTTAACTGTCATGTGCGTGCCATGTTGCGGTGCTGAGCGGCGCATCCGGTGTGTGACGGCCTTTAGAGTGCAGTGAATGTGAGAGTACAACAAATAATAAGAGTATAACAAATATAAAGACTTTCAGACAAAGGAAAAATTGCGTGAGACTGTTAACTACAGACAGAAGAGAGAACAATGCCAAATTTACTGTCCTGCCCTATAGATGCTGCATTAGAAACGCCTCGCACAAGCATTAATTAGTTTTTTGTAATTTGATACAAAGATGATATAATACATATGTGAATACATATTTGACATATGTTTTTTTAATCTAAATACTAAAAACTTTCAAGGATTTAAAAATATGATGACCGTTAAACGCAACATAACTTGTGAAGAGGGTTACATAGCGGTTGTTGCTAGATCAGATACGGTTGCGGCTGGTGTTCGGTGTCGATTTGTCCTACCTTGTCAGATCGTCCTACCTCCCATTCAGAAAGTAAGTAGCACATTTTGGTGACACTATATGCTGCCCATCAGATTTTGCTACCAGTGTAAATTTTAATGTGGAGTGATATGAAGCTGTAATACCGCCCTAACCTACCTCATCCCAAACTCAGAGCCATTCAAATAGTGTTGGTAGCATAATCTAATGGGTAGGATAAAATGTCAGGACACCTGTTTTATTAAATTTCTCATTAATTGTATTTAAGGTCTACCGCTTCCCCAACACTAAACCCAACAGTCACAGTAAAGTATTATTTATGTTATTTATTAAATTACTCAATAAATTATTTTAATGTCTACCCCTACCCCAACCCAACCATCACAGTACTGTAAAAATATTATTTTATTGTATAAATTGATGCTATATTGATGTGCGTATATGCAGCTGTATCCTATCGAGATTTTAATATCCCTACAGAAAAAAACAGCTTAAACCAGCCTATGCTGGTTGGCTGGTTTTAGCTGGTTGACCAGCCAGGTTTTAGAGGAGTTTTGGCCATTTTCAGGTTGGTTTCCAGCTTGGTCTTAGCTGGTCAGGCTGGGAGATGACCAACTAAAACTAGCTTGACCACCCTAGGCAGCTAAAACCAGCTGGTCAAACTGGTTTTAGCTGGATTTAGCTGGTCATTTTACCAGCTAAGACCAGGCTGGAAACCTGCCTGGAAATGGCCAAAACCCCTCTAAAACCAGTCAACCAGCTAAAACCAGCCAACCAGCCAAGGCTGGTTTAAGCTGATTTTTTCACCAGGGATAGCTCTAAAACAAGGACATTGCTACTGTAGATCATATGGTTGTGGCCGGAATTTAATGAAGATGATTTATATTATCTATTAAATTTCCCATTTATTGTATTTTATTAACATCTCCTCCCACTCCGACCCTATTAACCCAACCATTACAGTAACGTAAAAACAGTAGTTGTACCGAGTGTTATGTTATCTATTAAATTACCCAATAAATTGTATTTTTAACGTTTACTCCTACCCTAACCCTAAACCCAACCGTCACAGTACTGGAAAAATATAAATTATTGTGATACAACGTCATAAAAAATGCTGCTATATTGATGTGCATATCACACTTCCGGCCGGACGTGTATGACTTTCCTCTGAATGAAACAACGAACGCAAGCCGGGATATCCAATTCAACGAACAAATTACTCCTATGAACCGGTTCTGTTTAATGAGTGAGATTACTCACGAAACAGCCTCGAACTCGCTCGTGTTTCAGTAGTTCGTCGTTCAGATCTTCAATTTACAAAGGACTCCCTCGCAAAACAAGTAAGTTATTATCGTTTGCTTCTTTCTGATTTTGACAAAATCAAGAGCCAATCTTCTCACTATAGCAGCACAGCGTGAGTCTGATGTCTGTTTCACAAACAAATGACTCTTATAAACAAGTTATTTTTAATCCTGCAGAGTAGTTAACGAATTTACAGCTGACTCATTTTTACGAGTCTTGCTTCTGTACGACTTTACCGTTACAGCCACAGTAATGTTAAGAGTGCGCGGCCATCTTGTAACATAGTGCCCGTGCCATTTGCTTCCATTTATATTACAAATCGGTTTAAAAAAAGATACGTTGTGCTGTTTTATAATGCGAACTTTGTATTTGCTCTCATTTTATTGTAGTATTATTAACCATAAATTTGTAGTGCAAATAGTTTTACGGTTTTTATAATAAATGTATCTGTTTCTTACACAAGAAAAAGCTGTGATGCTGCAAATTAAGATGGATCCATAAGGCGGGTGTTTTTGTCTGGAGCCATATTTGACTACATCGCATATTTTTTACATCCAGGTAATTGTTGAAATATTATCGTTCCGTATATCTTCTTCTTTTCAAACTACTTATTTGTCCTGTGTTTGACTGATTTTATTTATTTTAAGGTAAGGTATATAACACTGTTACAGGTGTTTGGCTTTGAAAATCTACTGGATTACATTCTTGATTCATTCTCAATGGGCTGTATGCACAGCTAGTGTTTCTCAGCCAAGGATAAACTTGCGGAGAAAGGTTTATGTGATATTTCAATTTCATAATGTTCCTTTGATGTTGTAATGTAATTGATGTTGTAATGTAATTCAAATATAGATAGAAACAAATAGAAACTTCAGTCTTATATATATATATTGTTATATCATATGAAAAAAAATAATTTGACTGTATGTATGTGTATATATATATATATATATATATATATATATATATATATATATATATATATATATATATATACACGCACATATATGCAGTCAAATATTATTATTATTTTTTTTTTGTATGATCTAAACAAATATAGCCTTGTAAGGAAGAAGCATCTTGTGTGTATTTTTTAATATCAAAACTGCCTCCTCCTCAAATTCACATGTTGACTCTCGCTGAATCTGCCAGCACTTCATCTCCAACTAATCAGGTTTATCTTGGATGTTTTAAAAGCAAAAAATGGTCCCGCTAGCCAAATGTAGATTTTGTGCAAGGAGTGAACCCAAACAGACAAAAAAAGTACTGAGCAGACAAAGGGGGAAGGAATGGGGCTAGAGATCAGTAGGGAATAAGCACATGTTTTTCCTCAAAGGTTTTCAACAATTTGCTGCAGATTCAGGAAGTGAGAGTCCAGAAGCAAGTGGAAATAAAAAGGTTTTGCAGGGGTCCGCATGAGGGTTCAGGAAATACAAAGAGGAAGCCGGTTGAATTCTAAGGAAACCCATTTGAGGCAAAGTGCATTTAAAACAGCAGTTGTGATCTCTATTTAAGATTTAATTCATTGACAAAGTTTATGAAAGACGTCCGAAGCAGAATTCAGGTAGACATTAACAGATTTGACTCACCAGTGGTTTCATACATTTCTAATTAGTGAGATTAAATGAATTTACGGTGGTGTAAAAAAAATCTGTAACTTTTAAAAAAAATTTAAAATAGACATGAAATTGCACATAATATAAAAACCAAACGCATATTGTGACTTTTTTAAGGGTTCGCACCATCAATCTTCATGCTATATGTACACATAAGTCCACTTTTAGTAACAATACAGTACACATCATCTGCTTTAAGTCACTGCCTTTTTACTGATAAATATTAATATATGTTTGGTATGTCACAGTGACAGTGTATTTGGAGAGAAATGATGTGTGGCATTTTTCAAATTGATGCAACCACAAAAGTTTCATGTATCAATCAATGCATATTTAGGCACTCTGCGCTTTCATAACGACCAACTGAAACCTTCATTTTTCTGCACTGAACCCATCCAGTGGTAAGGCAGTTCAGGAACTGGGGCAACTCCGTTTTGGTCCAGCCAAGTAACCAGTGGTGAAACCTCTCATGCTTGTAGTGGCCAGCAAAGCTGCTGAAAATTCATCTTCCTTCTGTTCAAACTGGTTATGCCAGTATATAAGCCAACCACGCTGCTGGAGCAACATCTCTGGTATGCTGTAATTAAAAGCTATATTTGTATAGTAGAAATTGTGCTGGTTTGTGTTTAATAAGGCATTTGCAGCCAAACCAGCATAGTACCAAATGATTCTCCATAAATTGGTCCAACAAAGCCATGTGACCAGGCATTAACATCCTGATGACATCTGCACTGAAGGCCACTTGTGCTCATAAAGGGCTCATCCATGACCGTGCACAGCTGTTTATAAAAATGTTTCTTTCTGAGTCAAAATTCCCTCAGTTAAGGCAATGTCGGGTTCAAAGAGAAAGGTTCAGGTTAGATACTTTAGACCAGTGATCTGTGGAAAACTATAAAACTCTGCTGTCCGTACAGTTGAGGTGTCTGGAAACTCTCAGTGCATCTAGTTGACTTTGAAGAGGCCGAAATAGTGTTTGCCTGACGTCTGCAGACTGAAGGATGCTCCGGTAACAGCCTTCAGCTCGGTGCCCTTGTTAAGGCGAAGGAGGCCTGAGACCTGGCATGGCTTCAGGAAGTGAAACCTGTGAGAGCCAGAGGCTGGAGTGGTTCCGTACCCTTCAATGCACTGGAGCAAAGGGCCTTTAGGAATGGACACTTCGAGTTTTACATACTGACTCTGGTTCTCGTTGAAGTGTACCTGGGGGTGGAAACACAGATGGTGCCAAAGGCAGGAGAAAGAGAATGAAACAGGAATGTTATGAGAGACCAATTCAGAGCGGGAGACAGAGCACAAAGGTCTTTAACAGCGCAAAAGAAAAAAAAAAGTTATGATTAAACCAGAAGCTCTTTGATTTGGTTTTGGAGGAACTACAGAAAGCTATGATGGAATTTGATTTAATATGAGGAATTTACAGTATCTCTCAGTCTATCTATTCATCTGTACAGTAGACTGTATATTGTTCAGTCTGTCTGTCTGTCGTATCTATCATTGTTAAATTGATTTCTTGGAAATTCTGGTTATTTCTATTACACTTAAATTTAATGCAGTTCCACATCCTGTTTTCTAGCTTTAATTGTAGTGATTGCACACACTCTATATACATGGATATTTTAACATTTGCTACCATTGTGGCGGAAAATTAGTCCTGTTTAACTTACCTGACAATACACAAAGTAGACTCCGCTACGCTCCACTCTGAAGGTGCCGGTCTCCGAATTGTAATTCACTGCCCTGCTCATATTCAGCTGCTCCTCAGTCCATCCTTTAATGACTCCTTCGTTCCCAACTGAGACGCACATTATTAGACAAAATTCCTCTGTTAACAAAATGGTCCACATTACACATGCATACAGTATACAACCAGAATAACTCACCTTTTTGGAAGGAATCACTGGTTACTGTTGACAAATGAATACATATTAGGCTGGGACCGTTCAATAGCAATTTGGGTGTGTAATTGAGAAATGAAATGATCTACAATGTTGTCCACTTACTCTCAAAATGAGAGGCCGCTTTTCGTCCGTTTCCTTTCCTCCCTCCCACTAGCAAGACAAAGACAAAGAAAAGCATGTTTTGGAAAAAGAGACAGAACTCTGTGCTTCTGAGATGCAGATAAGAGTCATCCACGAGGAGCTCCTGCATCTTCCAGCGTTAAACAGCTGTGCAGATGCAAACATCATGGATTAATCAAAAATAATTTATACACCAGCTGAAGTCCTGATTGTCAAAGCAGATGGTGAAATATTTCCTTTCAGCTCTGTTCTACACTTCTCTTAGCCTTTTGTTTTCAGTAACAGGCACTCCGCACAGAATTTTCTGCGTTCACCCCAGCAGCTGGTTCTAGTCAACAACGAGGCAAAAATTAAGAAAAATGAATCGTTGGCTCTTTCTTAACCTTTCTCATGCAGAAAATAATATTCATATGAAATGAGATAGATTAACAGCTATGGCTACCGTTCAACCGAACGCAGTAATTCAAAGAAACCACCTTGAGAAATGTGTGGGTTTTGTTTTTTCTTTGCCCCTCTCCGGAGACTCTCGAGTCTGGCCTCAGGGGAGCTGTCTGAACTCCTGCTAGTCCGTCAAAATGTGCACTGACTGATCACCTACATTTCAGACTTCAAAAGGAACCTCTCAGAAATGGTTAAACGACTGTTATTTCTGGCTGACCGCTTCAGCTTGAAGCCGTGACTGTCCCCAAGGGGCACTATTCTGGGCTAGGAAAACAGCATATTTTGAGGAATGATTGTGGATAAGCATTTTGGCTCGGAAATCAGACAGCCGTCAGGTGTCAGCTGAAGACTTGCGGCTGCTCATTAGACTTCTGACGGCCCATCTGTTCTTCCCCAATGTTTATTTTGTTGATCTTTTTGGCCACGGCTTGTTGTTTTTACCCTGTTGGCACTGGTTTTTCCATCGGCCTCGAGATGCCTTATCGCATAATTGCAGAATTATAGTCTATTGGTAATTAAAGCTATTTCAGGCTTCAATGCAGGGGTCACTCTTTTTAGATGCTTTCTAAAACCACTGTACCCTTGCGGTCCTTGTGCCAGTTGGTTTTCGCCGGGTGCGTGTCCATCCAGCTCAAACCTGTAATTTCTGCTGTCATTCAGCCTGCTGCCTACTGTTTCCTGTTGCAGCTTTTGGAAACACATGCCCAATGGTTTACCCAAGGTGCCTTGGTGTCCAAAAACAGTTTGGTCGGTGTAAATATTGCGTGCAACAACCAAAGATTCCTCTGCAGCTGGAAAGACTGCAGGTGATCCAAGGTTTTTTGACAACAGCTGTCGTGTGTCGGTTTTACGCTTAGTGTTTTTTCTCCTGCATTTTTAAAACCCCTATGGTTTCATTCAATTTCCGTCAAAGAGCTTGTTTTAATAAATAGTCTGTAAGTAAAGCTGTCATTTCTTTTCTTCTGTGCAATGCATTTCAATAACTGGCTTTCTGCCTGACATTATGACATACGATGTCCTTCAGTACCATCTCTGCGGAACCTCTGGCTCTCCAGCAGTTCGCGTTTTTCCAGGATGAGTTGGAAGATGGCCTTACGCTGCATATTCACCTGCAAGAGAGAGAGAGAGAAATAACAAGTGAGAGCAGAAGAAAGAATCCAATTTTTCATCACTCTCAACAGCTTTTGCAGACAGATATGGGAGACCGACGCAACCAGCATGACCGGGCCAGGAATGGAACCTAAATATGTGTGTCAGGATTGAGCAGGCCACTGGGGAGAAACACTGCTGGCTTCTATTAACTGGCGTTTTGCGGGTAACCCATGCAGTAGTCATAGCTTTTGAAATAATCTGGAGGCGTTCCTGAGCGAGACACAAACAAACAGTCGCCAGAAGCCTGGCAAACACTAAAATTGAGTTTTTAATAGGTCAACCACTTCCCCTAAATACCGTTAACAACACCTTGTAGGGTTTTTTCCCCTTGATGCAATACATTCCGGGAATGCTTCTCTGTTAAAAGGAAGCTTTAAATTAAGTGAAAAAGAAAAGGCTGACAAACAATGTGACAAGCATGTGAAAGCTTTGTCAGCAGTTTAACAAATGTCTGGCAACCGAAACTGTGGTTGTGCCTCGAGATGAAGTGAGTACCTATCCATCTGGAGGTTCAATCTACTCCATGCAAAGTGCACAATAACTGTACTGTGCTACAAAAGACACAGTTAGAGTTGTGTGTGTGTGTGTGTGTGACCTCAGACAGTGGTCAGTAACACTTCTTTAAAAATACTTTTTAGGGGTTAAAGGTTTGGAATGTAGTTATTAAATTATAATTCACAATAGCTCGTGCACATGGAAAAACTTTACTCTGCTGCCAACTGTTCATCATAGAACATCACACAGACATGCAGATCATGCCAGTTCATATTTTTATACAATTTCTGAAAATCTGCACAAGTCATATTCTCTACATTTTAACATGCATAAAATAGGCTTGATTAAAAGCATCACTAATGTTAATTAAGTGCCGAAGAGTTCACAAAGATTGTTTAGAGAATGAATTTATTTAATACATCAACTTTTGTTTAAAGCAACACCTGCCTGTGTGTTTCTTATTTGACATCTCTGATCTTGATTGGTGTCTTTAAGTTGGTTCTGAAGTGTGATGGTTTAGTCGGGAATGAGTCTCGATTTTAATGAAATCAAATTATGTAGTTGATGGCGTTACGGTGGTGCAGTGGGTAACACGATCACCTCACAGCAAGAAGGTCTCTGGTTCAAGCCCCAGCTGAGTCAGTTGGCACTTCTGTCTAGAGTTTGCATGTTTTCCCCGTGTTCATGTGGGTTTCCTTGAGGTGCTCCGGTTTCCCCCACAAATCCAAAGACATGCGCTATAGGTGAATTGGGTAAGCTAAATTGGCCGTAGTGTATGTGTGTGAATGAGTGTGTATGAATGTTTCCCAGTACTGGGTTGCAGCTAAAAGGGCATCCGCTGCATAAAACATATGCTGGATGAGTTGGTGGTTCATTCCGCTGTGGCGACCCTAGATTAATAAAAGGACTAAGCTGAAAATAAAATAAATGAAGTATGTAGTTATGACAAGGCATGGGCCAGAATAAGATTCTGACAGTATGATAACCATGGATAAAAATATCATGGCTTCATGGTAGCCCATTGTGATTAGCGCTCTAAAATATGTTCTTTTTTAAATGTCTGTGTAAAAAAATCCCCATTGAACACAATATATTTTATTGTGATTTAAGATACATTTATACTATTTGGAACAGTTGCTTTTGATGTGGAGGGTCCTTTTCTGCTGGAGATACTGTTGCCCTAAAAGTGTAGGTATGGTAGAACAGAAAATGTTGGCTGTTTTAAAACTTTGACTCTTCCAAATTGCTGTAAACCTTGAAACTGGTAATCATCCCATGATGAAAAAACTAATAATTCTTCTAAAATCATTGAATAAATAATAAATACATTAAAATGTAATAGCAATAATACTCTCAATTCTGTCGTTTCATATAATTCCAAGTTTTATTTGTGGCATCTGTCAGTTATAATCTTATATATCGCATAATTTTGACTTTATATCTCACAGTTTTAGGAAACTTCGCATTATTGTAATTCTTAGAACTTGATAGTTCATAGTTCTGACTTCCTCAAAATTAGCACTTTATTGATCAATATTGTGAGTTAATATAATATATTCTGATTCAGACCTTTTCCCATTTTTTTAATTCTCTGAATAATTAATTTTTTTTAAATTATAAGTCTATATCTTGCAGTTTTACCTATTTTTTCTTTCTATTTCTATAATTTCTCCAAATTGTGAATAGAGGATTTCTTGCAGCGATTTACATAATTCTGAGTTTACTTTCCTGAGTTAACTTTTCTCAGAAGTTTGATACAAATTAGCAGTTGCAAGTATAAAAACTGAAACTGAGATAGGATGTTGCATGCCGACATGAACTGTGAAATTCAAAACAATCATAAGTCAGATTAATTTTTTTTTATTCCATGGTGGAATTAAATGAATTGCTCCCTGATTCTGAAAAAACAAGTCTCACTACTCTGGTAAGCTTAGGCTTTATTCATTCATTGGGTTTCATTTCAGCTTAGTCCCTTTATTAATCAGGGGTCACCACAGCAGTATGAACTGCCAACTTATCCAGCATATGTTTTACTCAGCGGATGCCCTTCCAGCTGCAACCCATCACTGGGAAACACTCATACACTCTTGCATTCACACCCACACATACACTACAGCCAATTTAGCCTATTCAATTCACCTATAGTGCATGTATTTGGGCTGTGGGGGAAACCAGAGCACCTGGAGGAAACCCACGCAAACACAGGGAGAACATGCAAACTCCACACAGACATGCCAACTGACCCAGCAGGGACTTGAACCAGCTACCTTCTTGCTGTGAGGCGACAGCACTACTCACTGTGCCACCATGTTGCTTGCTTAGGCTTTATATTAAATAAAAGCACAAAAGCATGGTAGCATTTCATTTTCAGTCTCTAACTACAATGATTTATTAACTCACTATCTACTCACCCTCAAGTGTTTCCAAACTTTTATGAGTTTCCTTATTCTGGTGAACACAAAAAAATATTCTGAAGAAAGCTGAAAACCTGCTGACTTTCATAGTAGGAAATACAAATACTATAGAAGTCAATGGTTACCAGTTTCCACCATTCTTCAGAATATCTTCTTTTTTTGTTGATCAGAAAAAAACTTGTAAATTTGTAAAACAAGTAAAAGATGAGTACATTATGACTTTTTTTTTTGGTGTGACCTAGCAAATTTCTACTAAAAGTTAATCCAGTACTTAAACTCAGTAATACGTGCCAGTTCGATGCACCACAAACAAAACCATTCATAAGAATCTTGTGCATTAATCACTCTGCTCTAATCACAATGTGTAATTTGATTACTTAAAAAAGAATCGGATCACAAGTGTCATTCGTTCTGGAGTCGTTCTACACACGCAGCAAAGAGTTTGATTCCTAAAAAGAACCGAATCATAAGAGTCATTAATTCTGGAGTCGCGCAGTGGTTGCTGTGTGTGTTTCGTGCTGTGCTCAGTAGCGGTGTTTGGAAGAGTTGTGCGTGATTCATGAACCCTCACTTCAGCGCGCTGTTCCGTCCACATCGGCGGAAGAAATAAGCCACTGCTGTTCCAGTAATTAAAACAATACTGACGTCCATGACAGCACACACACTTCTGACAGTGCAACCCATCTGTGCTTGAGGGCAGGCTATAAGACTCTAATAGTAGCTTACGAGTTGCAAATCATTTCACCATAATTACACAATTGCTTTACGAGACGCGATGCTTAAAAGGCAATGTCAGCTGGCTCCGAGACGCGCGCGTGCCAAGTACTCCAAGATTTCCAGTAAATTGCCCTAAACACGGAGAAAAACTGGCAACAAAATCATCACACTTGGCAGCGACTTTAGAAACTAAATAGGCCATAACTCACAGCACCCCGCGCGCAAAGTCTGGAAGGGTCATAAAAACGCGTCCCGCAGACCCCCAGCGGTGCCGCAGCTGTATGTTTGTATAATCAAGTGCCACATTCCTCGTGATATTGTGTGTAGAATACCTCACCCCCCAAAGAAAAGCTTGCAAAGTGCTCTTGTGGTCAGCACCACAAGATCGTGGCAGAACATTAAAATAAAACGCATTTAATTGCATGATGGTGATTAGTGAGTGTGCACGAACGCATGCATGCATCGAAAGACAAACCCCAAAGCGATCGCGTTTACCTGCTCCAAGCGCTCCTGCAGAGTTTGGAAAGACCTCGACAGGTCCCGCGTTTGTCGCAGCGTCCACACTGTAAATATGGCACTGCACACGGCCAGAGACAGCGCGAGCACGGCCATCAGCGACCAGACCCAGCGCAGCGTGCGGATCCGTCTCCTCTGGAAAATTCGCTGCATTGTTGCGCGCGCGGGTCGTTCACCGTTCTGGAGCTTCCACGTCAATCATTGTGTCCGTAATCCACGAGAACATCCCTGAGCCTCTCCGGTAGATCCCGTGCGCGAGCGCTTCTCCAAGTCAGAGCGCAAATGCAGCGGGTTGCAAGACTGACCACAGCAAATCGGTCAGTGCTTTTGGTATATGGAGAAGTGTTTATTGCGTGGACTTCGTCTGGCACAGATGGCATAGCAGTGTTCTTTTCATTCTTGCTCTGAGTGTTGTCAGTAGCGCAGTAGGGATTTGGGATTTATTTACGTCTTCCAGGGAGCTGAATTTCTGGCATGACCTGCTCGTGTTCTCACTGATGTATAGATGATGGTCTAGTCCACAAGAGGTGTCATTTCAAAGCACTCCTGCGTTCATGCGCTCAAGTATGCACTGCAGGGAAGTGAGTCCTGCACAGCAGTGGAAAACAGATTTCCTCCCCCCTCCCTCGCGCGCTGCCAAGTATTCTTATTCTGTAGTCAAATAGTATTGAGCTCCGTCCTGCCTCAGATCAACAAGTGCGCGTCTTTTATATGCTTGGTTGAACTGGTTGTTCTCTACGGTTTTTTTTACAGCGTGTGGCCGTGCACTAATGAAGCAAAGAGTGCTGATTATTGTCACCACAGTGTACATACCAAGGGATGTTTTAGTTTTAAAGGGAATTGGAATGAAACCTTTCGGGATGAAAGATATTAGCTGAGATTTTGAGGATACAGACTGTGTATGCCAGAGAAGAATAAAGGACATTAATATGGTAAATCGTATACCAGGCTGTATTTAGCAATATACAATTTGCGGATATGCTATGGAACAATGTACTATTGGGGAGTGTGGTCCATGGAAACGTTTGGAAAAAAAACTTAAATAAAAAACTTAATTAATAAACAGACAAATAAATTGAATTACAATTAAATAATTGTCACTAAACAAGTGTTAATAATTGAAACTAAAGTGGATAATAATACAAAAGTTCTAATATTAAAATTATATTTAAATAAGGTACAGGGCGACGCAGTGGCGCAGCAGGTAGTGCTGTCGCCTCACAGCAAGAAAGTCGCTGGTTCGAGCCTCGGCTGTGTCAGTTGGTGTTTCTGTGTGGAGTTTGCATGTTCTCCCTGCGTTCCCTGGGATGTTTCCCAGAGATGGGTTGTGGCTGGAAGGGCATCCGCTGCGTAAAACATGTGCTGGATAAGTTGGCGGTTCATTCCGCTGTGGCGACCCTGGATTAATAAAGGGACTAAGCTGAAAAGAAAATTAATGAATGAATAAGGTACAAATACAATGCAATCAACCCTTTATAGGGCACTCATTAAAACTTTATTAGGTACACCTTACTAGTACCGGGTTGGACCCACCTTTGCCTTCAGAACTGCCCTAATCCTTCGTGGCATAGATTCAACAAGTTACTGGAAAAATTATTCAGAGATTTTGGTCCATATTGACATGAGCATCACGCAGGTGCTGCAGATTTGTCAGCTGCACATCCATGATGTGAATGTGGAGGTGACTGGTGACTGTGGAGGCCATTTGAGTACAGTGAACTCATTGTCATGTTCAAGAAACCAGTCTGAGATGATTTGTGCTTTATGACATGGTGCATTATCCTGCTGGAAGTCAGAAGATGGGTACACTGTGGTCATAAAGGCATGGACATAGTCAGCAATATTACTCAGGTAGGCTGTGGCGTTGACATGATGCTCAATTGGTACTAATGGACCCAAAGAGTGCAAAGAAAAAATCCGCCTCAAGGTTCGACTTGTGCTTTCAGATATGCTCTTCTGCATAACTCAGTTGTTACGAGTGGTGCCTTTCTGTTCTGGTACTGTTGCCTTTCTATTAGCTCAAACTAGTCTGGCCATTCTCCTCTGACCTCTGGCATCAACAAGTTATTTGCACCCACAGAACTGCCGCTCACTGGACATTTAGTCTTTTTCTGACCATTTTTTGTAGACCTTAGAGATGGTTGTGTGTGAAAATCCCAGTAGATCAGCAGCTTCTGAAATACTCAGACCAGCCCATCTTGCACCAACAACGATGCCACGTATAAAGTCACTTAAATCCCCTTTGAGTTGCTGTCATGTGATTGGCTTATTAGAAATTTGCCTTAATGAGCAGTTGGACAGGTGTACCTAATAAAGTGCCCAGTGAGTGTGCATATGTGTGTGTATGTGTGTGCATATATATATATATATATATATATATATATATATATATATATATATATATATATATATATATATATATATATATATATATATATATATATATATATATATATATATATATAGCAAACAAATAAACACAAATTAGAGAAAAGAATAATGAAGTACAAGTAAAACGTGACAATAAATGTACAAATATAATAATAGAAAAAACTTTAGGGATTTAAGGAATTTAAATTTAAGGAACTCTTATATACAGCAACTAAATATATTCTAAATAATATTTTTGACCTGTTAAAAATATTTTGTATTAATTGGGTCATACAAGAAATATTATTTAATAAATTATTTATTATTAAGAAATATCAAACTATTTCAAGATTAGTATTTATATATTATTTATTTTCCCATGTAACCTCGACCAATTCATAGTAATTAGAAACCATGTGACTTTTTAGAGGCCTACGAAAGGAACTATGTGTGTGTTATTTCAAAAGTTGTGATTAAAATAACCTGCATTATCTTTAAATGACATGTAAAGGTTTGCTTGAGCGAGGTTTTATCTGTTAATCCCAAGTCTAATATTTCCTTTATTCTATCTCTGGAATCTATTGTCATTTTTATCTCCTCTGTGGTCTATAAAATTTCAAATAGTGCAGACAAATAATCACCTATTCCTTTCCTACCATAAATATTGTGGAAAAAGTGTGTAGTTCTGCTCTTCTCACTCCCATGACAGCTAAACAACAGGATGGTTTCCTGGCAAGGACTTTGTTTATTATGAGTCAGAAAATGAGCAAATCAGAGCCTGGGTCTGATTTATGATGTTTTTCCCTCATTGGGTTTGCTTATGAAACTTTGACCTGCCAATCAGCTGAGGATTTAATGGATTAAATGAAACAACATATGTACACCGCGGTTGTCTCAGTTGTTATTAACATCGAAATACTATTTGAATTCCTCAGTAAAGTAGTCTGGAGAAAGTCCTAAATGTGGGATATCGTTAATCAGTTCTCCAGGCGAACACTTGATGTCGCTGTTGTTTAAGTTTTTGGGGTTTTTGTTATTCCCACAGCTGGGAAATCAAGTAATCTGCAGACCAAATGTGAATTTCACTTCCAACTACACTTTATTCTATGGTCACCGATGCAGAAGGGAGCTTTGATGGCATTAATTATGTTTATTTTAGGATTAGATGTGCATAGTTTTGTTCAACACTAATCTTCATCACGTAGCATTAAAGGCTTGAGCAAGTAAAAACACATGCTGCAAAAACCGCATAAATCTACTTTTATTGATGAGCAATAGAACAGAGGAAACATCAGAATCCACAGTACATTGGATACAGCAGCTTGTAACAATGTCACTTTTGCTCGTCGTCTTCACTATGAGGCTACACAGTTTATTTTAAAGTGCTAGAAAATAACAGTACCATTCTAATAGGCCATTGAATATTACAAGTTACAATGAACTAAATTGATAAGACTGAGGTACTTGCATGTCTTTTGTGTTCAAGATGTATTTAGTAACAGCTCAATATTTTGTTCTAAAATAATTTTTGGCTATAAACATAAAACATCTGCTTGTGCAAAAAGGCGAAATGCACAAAAAAAGGCAAAGAAAGCAATTTAGAAAAGCAAAATCCAAACAAGTTCCACTAACCAATAACAGGATTTCACTTATTTACAATTGTAGTGCATTTTTCCTATTTTTAATGAGCTTTTGCTCTGTTGTGACTCACAAAAATATGGTGACAAATACCAAATGCTTGATGAGAGAAGTAAGTGGTGTTTTTCTGTGCATATACAGTGTAATTGAACAAATTGCTGTGCTCTTTTCTAAAGATCAAGATTTTACTATATAGTCAAGGAACATCACTATAGTAGGATTTCGGATTGGTAAACAAGGCTGACTAGATGGTTAAACACGCTCTCAAATGTCTAAGTAAAATGACATGTAATATATGGCTAAACACTAAAATGGCAGCTTAAATAGAACATCTAAAACCAACTACTGTAAATACAAACAATGAAAACAACATCAACTGTAACTGTCTCCACTCTTTTCACGCATGTAAATCCGACAGAAAATGATGTCCTAATTTGACCAATTTATTATTCCCAGTAACAAAAGTGCCCCTCTGAATCTTTGGTAGGCCAGAATCACAATTTTAAAGGGCACAATGAATCAGTGTCACTTGAAATTATAATGCATTTGCATGGTTTGATGCAACATAAATAAGCAGCTTCTGCTGGTTGTTGTTCTCAGCTCATTTTGACTCAAAAAGATAGTTCACCCAAATATGAAAAATTTGTCCACATACAGGATTTCTTCAGTAGAACATAAAATAAAAGTTTTTAGCTGACAGCACGGCACTTGGTATTCTAAAATATGCAAGCTATGAAAGTCAAAAAGCCACATACTGGTTACACCGCAACAAATGCTTGAACTTAAAAATAGTGTCTTGTTTTAAGAAATGATGTCAAAATTAAGTGATTTTTTTCCTTAAAACAAGCTAAATACACTTATGTCGAAATGACAAACAAGATTATTTTGCTTATTCCATTGGCAGATTATTTAGCTTGTTTTAAGGAACTCACTTAATTTTGACATTATTTCTTAAAACAAGACTATATTTTTTGATTATCTAAAAATGCTTCTTGGTTTAAGAATTTTTAGATATTTGGACTAGAAACAAGACAAATCTAGGTAAGAAAAGCATTCTTTGCAGTGTAAACAAGATACATTTAAAGTCTTATGATGTAATACAATTCTTTTATGCAATTGGTTATTATTTTGTACACGAGTACATTTACATGGACACTAATAAGTTGATTTTTATGTGATTAAGACAATACTCTGATTAAGTGTCTAGCATGTAAACAGCGATATAAAAAAAAAATTTATGCCAATTTTAGTTGCTGTGCTGCACTTATTGAAGTGCAGCACAGACATGTAAACACTGCAATCAAACTATTGCTGTCATGTAGGATTTTCTCCGAATTTTGCAACAGCACAGTATATACACACACGGCTGTTTGACATGAAATGCGTAGGTTTTTTTTCCTTACGGTGTGCGGTATCAAATTACATTAAAACAACGCAGTTGTTCATACTTCCGGCAGTTCATACTCGCATCCAATATCTTGATTGTCATGGGGGCATGCATGAAATGGTCCTGAATGAAAGTGAAAGTGCCAAACTGCAGTTAAAGTTGACAAATCAAAAATGAAACACCTGAAATTACATGAAAATCCAGAGGATAGTAGAAGTTGTGGTGATGCAATGACATTAATCGAATTATGTGCTATAAGATGTAAAACAGGATCATGAAAGGAACATACAAAAAGCAACTCATGTAAACACCTTAATCATATTATTGTCTTATACAGATTAAAGCAAATCATTTGATTACTGATGTCCATGTTTCTTGCACAGACTGATTGTTTTGTACACTACATGTCTACTACGTTGTTTTTCCCTGAGCTGAGCTTTTTTTCCTGTTGTTGTCAATGAAGCACTGTGTTTTTAAAATGCTGGCAGTGTAGCCAGGTGCTGAGCATCTCTATTATGCTCAGTGGTGAGTGCTCAACATTTTTAAAGCGTTTTAACAGTTGAAGAAACACTCATAGCTCATAGAGTGGTTTTAGAACAGCGCTTGTGTTTCTGCAGTGCAAAAACCTTCAGTGAATACGCTGCCTAAAACACAGGTATCTTCAGGAGCCACATGTATTAATATATATATATTGCTCAGCATAAATGAGTACAGCCCTCAAAGATCTCTCTTTTAAACTAATATGTTCAATAGGAGGCTTTATAATAATATATTTGTGCATATACATTAGCCACAACTGGAACTAATCTAACAAAAAATTTAAGATCACAGTCAAAATATTAGTACAATATGTTGGGGAAAAATATTTAAGGGGACCTATTGTGCCCTTTTTTGCGAGATGTAAAATAAGTCTCTGATGTCCCTCGAGTGGTTATATGAAGTTTCAGCTCAAAAATACCCCACAAATAATGTTTTATTAACTCTTTGGAACTGCCCCTTTTAGACTTTGATTCTAGTTGTGCCATTTTGGTGACTGTTGCTTTAAATTTAAATGAGATTGTGTTCTTTTCAAATGAGGGCGGAGATATAAATGCCTATGTGTCAGCATAGACGCAAATTCAAAAACAAGAGTAACTCCTATGCTAATGAGGGTGAGATCATCACTAATGGGTGGGGCTTTCCCCCTCTGATGACACGTACAAAGGGAGAATGTCAATCAAAGTGTTTCTGCAGACTGTTTTTACGAAGCGTGATAATAAATAAATAATATTAATACATTTTTACCATTAGAAGCTGGTTATTTTCACACACTGCTGCCACATATCTGTGTTTAAACCTCTAATAAAAGTGATTTTTGCATAATAGGTCCCCTTTAAATAAAGTTTTAATAAACAGGAGAAATCAAGAGAAACATCATTAACATAAAATTTTCGTTTTTGAGTGAACTACCCCTTTAGAAATGTATATTTAAAATGTAACTAGGTAATAAGCATGTTTATTGTATTCATTTTGCCCATTTTAACTGTCAGCTTATCTTACTGTCGTTCTGTGCTTCTCTAGTAATGTGTAACTTATGGCTGGGGTTGAGAATGAAATCTATGTGTTTGATGGTTTAAAGCTCTCCCTGTGCCAAGTGTTGAAGAGCGTCACCCTCACAGCGCATGCAGTGATAGCCGAGTTCAGAGGTCACGTCCCAGCAGCCCTGCTTCAGGTAGAAGTCCAGAGATGACTTATTCCAGTCCAGCACAGTGAAGTTAAGCTGAGTGCAACCAGCAGCCAGACCCAGCTGAGGAGAGCACGATCACAAACAGCAGGGTAAATCATAGTTTCTTTGCTAAGTTATTATGACCGGCTGCCACATGCTCCAATTATCTAGCACAAATAAACAACATTCACCTGGGAAACTTTGGCCATCAGAGCCTTGCCAATGCCCTTGCCTGGAAATACTCACGGAAAATCATTAATCAGTCAAAGAGGTTAAGGTTCATTTTAAATTTAAGCACAATGTTGTATTTTTACCTCTGAACTCAGGCATCACATATAGATCTTCCATGTACACTGCGCGACCTTTCCATGAGCTGTACATGTAGAAGTACAGAGAGTAACCGACCTTGGTGTGACCTGTGAAGAGTCACACACGCAAATCATTTCTGTCAGTTTAATGGAAAAAAATAATAAAACACATATGACTTATATACACTCACCGGCCACTTTATTAGGTACACCTGTCCGACTGCTCATTAACGCAAATGTCTAATCAGCCAATCGCATGGCAGCAACTCAATGCATTTAGGCATGTAGACATGGTCAGGGCGATCTGCTGCAGTTCAAACCGAGCATCAGAATGAGAAAGAAAGGTGATTTAAGTGACTCTGAACATGGCCTAGTTGGTGGTGCCAGATGGGCTGGTCTGAGTATTTTAGAAACTGCTGATCTACTGGGATTTTCACACACAACCATCTCTAGGGTTTACAGAGAATGGTCTGAAAAAGAGAAAATATCCAGTGAGCTGCAGTTTTGTGTGTGCAAATAACTTGTTGATGCCAGAGGTCAGAGGAGAATGGCCAGACTGGTTCGAGCTGATAGAAAGGCAACAGTAACTCAAATAACCACTCATTAAACCGAGGTATACAGAAAAGCATCTCTGAACGCACAACAAGTCAAACCTTGAGGCGGATAGGCTACAGCAGCAGAAGACCACACCGGGTGCCAGTCCTGTGAGCTAAGAACAGGAAACTGAGGCTATAACTCACACAGGCTCACCAAAAATGGTCAATAGAGGATTGGAAATACATTGCGGGTCTGATGAGTCTTGATTACTGATGCGCCATTCGGATGGTCGGGTCAGGATTTGGTGTCAACAACATGAAAGCATGGATCCATCCTGCCTTAGAGCAATGTTTCAGGCTGGTGGTGGTGTAATGGTGAAAGGAATATTTTCTTGGTACACTTTGGGTCCATTAGTACCAATTGAGTATCATGTCAACCCCACAGCCTACCTGAGTATTGTTGCTGACTGTGTCCATTCCTTTATGACCACAGTGTACCCATCTTCTGATGGCTACTTCCAGCAGGATAATGCACCATGTCATAAAGCGCAAATCATCTCAGACTGGTTTCTTGAATATGACAATGAGTTCACTGTACTCAAATGGCCTCCACAGTCACCAGAACTCAATCCAATAGAGCACCTTGAGGATGTGGTGGAATGGGAGATTTGCATCATAGATGTGCAGCTGACAAATCTGCAGCAACTGCGTGATGCTATCATGTCAATATGGACCAAAATCTCTGAGGAATATTTCCGGTACCTTGTTGAATTTATACTCCGAAGGATTAGGGCAGTTCTGAAGGCAAAAATGGGTCCATCCCAGTACTAGTAAGGCGTACCTAATAAAGTGGCCGGTGTGTGTATAGCGCACATAAAAACATTCACTGAATGAACAATATATGAAAATGATGATGATTAACCTAATTATATTTTTATAATTTTTTTCCTCATTAACACAATTCCTCTTCCACTTGAATTGCCTCATTTATTAACTTGCATATTTAAATCCCATGACATGATTTATTCACAGGTTATATGGTGTATAATTGTGATATAAATGTGAGGAGAAAAAGAGATGGCGGAAAAATGGCATAGCAAGCTTATGTAACAACCATGCATTCAGGCTAGACATGACACGCATGCTCAGATTAGATAACAAACATCTAAGGGGACAGCAGTTGTTAATCTGTTTAAATAACAATGGTGGTAGATAGTGATATACATCTGTTCTCTCACCCTGACTGGACTTTAAGTGTTCTGGTACCTCAGCAATAATTCCATGGAAAAAAGGGTTTTTGGAAAATCCATCCTGCTCCAGATCTGTAGTAACAGAAGTACAGTTGGTTATAGATCCAAATTCTTATTACAGAAACCCACAGTATGGATGCAAGTCATTGTGTTTTTAGTGGAGAAACGAAACAATCAGGCCTACCTCTTTGTGTAATCTTGACATGGTCAGAAACTTTCTCAAACTCTGCCAACTCCTACAATGTAAATGATTTAATCAATTTAACAACATTATTTCTTTATTGTCCCATACCATAATGACATTTTCTTTTATTTTTCTTTTATTTTTTGAATTTGCGAGCACTTTATACATGACAGATTTCGTGAATTGAGAAATCATAGAGGAATAAAATTTCCTTTCATCTTTCAACATATGAGATGATATTTGACAATAAAAACAGCTGCTAAAATGCCTGATTTCATATATTGTCTCAGTATGACGTAATAGTATGATAAAAGAACGCCTACTTCAACATCTTTGCCTCTTTAGCCAATTTGGGCATGTAATGAAAGCTGAGTAAATTCATACGGGACAAACATATTTTTAATCATGTGCTGCAATTGTTCTAATTGTTACATGTTTGATATATGCTGCGTACTGCATAATATATCTTTTTTTTTTATCTCAAGTGACCCATATTTTTTTTCAGAGTGCATTGCAGCAGTGTTCACCTTTTATTTTAATACACATAACTGTTAACCAGTCTGCCTTTACATCCAAGTCTATCATTTATCATGCTTATCAACAGTACTTGTGTTTCAAATATCGACCAAAATTATATAAATACAATATTTTTACCTAAAAAACACTAAATAAGTTAATTTAGTGTTTTTTAGGTAAAAATACTGTAATTCTCTGAATTTAAAAAACAAGTAACGACTGATATGCAAATGACTAATATGCTCTTCTTTTTAAAGTTACACACTTTTCTGGCGTATAGCGAACCAGGGTGCACAATTTTGCTTTGAGAGAAAAGCTTATTGAAAATCTATAGACCATTTCAATGTGGTCATTGGCCCATGAACATTTCCTGCTTGTTATCAAACTATTTCAAAACTGTAACAAGAAGAAATTTAATCATAACTTAATGTTAAAACAGCTGTCATAAGATTTTTGATTCTCGGAAGCTATAAAAAATGAAAAACAGGAAATACATTGGGACCATTGTTTTTGTTTACATCGATCAAAATGGTCTATAAGATTTAATTTAGATGTAGGCCTACTGAATCACCCCTTTTTGTGTTGGGTTTTGAATTATATTAAGTTTTGCCACAATTGTTCCCACTGTTCATACAGTATTATTTTTTATTTTATTATTAATTTCAGTTGTCGTATGCACCATAACTAACAAGGTTTTATTAATGAGGCTAATTTATTCCATGACGTTACACTGGCCTGCTTAATGTAGCAGAGCAGCGTGTGATTTTCAATCTTTCATCTTTAAGATGACGTCATCGCGCAGTTTCCGAGATTCAAAACGCACAAGAGTCGCTGACAGGTGAAGTCTGCCGCACATTACCGTCCATTGGGCTCAATGACAGGAAAGTGTCAGGTTACAGTGTGCCAAACAAACATGGCTTACTGTAACTCTGCCATCGACACTGATGCACTCACGCACGTGCGCTGAACACAACAGCAGTGTTTGGGGGGTATTGAATGATTGCGCATGCTGTCGATGACGCAAATGATCACCGTTTCAATTTTTTCAAACAGTTTTAAAAATAGTCATAAACAGACGCAGGCATATGGCACGCGGAGGGACGCATCATAGACTCGACTCACCAGTATCATCCGAGAGATGTCCTTACAGTCCTCGAGCGTGGCGGCCCGGATTGTGAAATCCATCTTGCGGTCAACAATAATAACACGCACAGTGTGCTACAAAATCTAAGTGTTTGTCAACGTGGAATAATTTAGAATGGAAATACGGAAGGGATGTATTTACGCTGCTCGGACTCTCACGCGGCATGAAAAGATGAAACCGCTGAAACAGCGCCGTCTGTGTGTTCTGATATGATATTGCCGTTTCGGCTCCTCTGTTGAACATCCAGTTTCAAACTGAGGTCGGGGGACCCAGCGGGCCGTGAGGGAATGCTATGGGGAAATTTAGTGCAGAGAATGCATTAAAAAATAACAAATAATTAATTAAATGTTATCAATATTTTAGTTTAATAAAATGGAAATACGTTTTAAATAATAAAACATGAACAAATGCTAATTAAACTATGTTATTCATTCATTTTCTTTCCGGCTTCGTCCCTTTATTAATCTGGGATCACCACAGCGGAATGAACCACTAACCCTTCCAGCACATGTTCTACGCAGCGGATGCCCTTCCAGCTGCAACCCATCACTGGGAAACATCCATACACACTCATTCACACACATACACTACGGACAATTTAGCTTACCCAATTCACCTATACCACGTGTCTTTGGACTTGTGGGGAAAACCGGAGCACCCAGAGGAAACCAACACAAACATGGGGAGAACATGCAAACTCCACAAAAAAACGCCAACCAGCAACTTTCTTGCTGTAAGGTGATTGTTCTACCCACTGCGCCACCGTGCTGCCCTTAAAATAGTATAATAATTATAAAATAATTCATACAAAACATTAAATGGCACAACATTCCAATACAATATCCCAAATTTTATTGTACATCAGGGGTAGGGAACCTATGGCTCGGGAGCCACATGTGGCTCTTTGTCCAAAAATATGTGGCTCAGCTGTCTCTCTTCAATAATATTTTAAAGTTTAAATAACTATTACTGTCCCTAGAAATCAGTTACCTGTTGAAAATACAATTATAATTCCCTTTGTAATGTATTTTTACAGCAAAATTAGTAAGAACTCAGTTTACAATCAAAGTACGTTTTAATGTGCGTGTGTGGCGTTATGGATAAACTTGAATCACGACACCAATAAAGAGAAAGCAACTTACATTTTTATGCACTTAAATTCAAACATAGAAAAGAATATATATATATAAATTGTACTTTCTTCCTTTATGGACTTGCTCAACATGTTATTCTTCATCTAAGTTTATTTTTGAGTTGTGCAGGGACCTAAATAAAGAAAAGATATAATATACACCCCAATGGCTCTTTAAAATAATTAATTTGCCAAAAACAAATCAGAAATTGCTCTTTGCTGAAAAAAAGGTTTACGACCCCTGTTGTACATTAATATAGAATTTGTATAAAAATATAACATTATATTAAAATAAGCAAGTAAATGACTGAATAATGCTGTGCTGTAAGAAAAAAAATATGAATAATGTAACTTTAGAGGAAACATTTTCCAAATAATGTTTAGATCCAGTTATTCATTCATTCATTTTCTCTTCAGCTTACTCCCTTTATTCATCAGGGGTCGCCACAGGGGAATGAACCGCCAACTTACCCAGCATATGTTTTACACAGTGGATGCCCTTCCAGCCACAACCTAACACTGGGAAACACTCACTTGCATTCACACACCTACACTATGGCCAATTTAGCTTACCCAATTCCACGTCTTTGGACTGTGGGGAAAACCGGAGCACCCGGAGCAAACCCACGCCAACACGGGAAGAACATCCAAACTCCACACAGAAATGCCAACTGACCCAGCCAGGGCTCAAACCAGCGACTTTCTTGCTGTGAGGCGATCGTGCTTAGATCCAGTTATATTATCATTATTATTATTACAATATCATTTTTTATGAGAAGCTTTTTTAGGTGCATTTTTGGTCCCCTTTATATCAGGATGCTATAAAATCTGGGTGTCTGAGGCATCTAAAACCCATGACTTAAACCAATATTGTAAGGAAAATTTTATAAAGTAAAATGTAGGTCTTAAATGTGTTAAATGCTGAACTCTATTCATTATCTTTAGGCCATTTGAATGATTGTCCCACAGAAGCATTTCTTCTTTACAGTTTATTAATAAGATGTCTAATAATAGTTTTCATTTTAGTCATTCTACCTTTTGGCTTAATATTAACTTGTGTCGGTGACAAAACCCCCTAACATTCTGCAGCTTCCTTCCTGAATCATTCAGACATGACATCATATGCTGTTTCATCATTAATATTAAAGCCAGAATAACTTGCTATGACCTTTAATAAAGCATGAGAATAACATGAAATGGTATTAAATGTCATAACATAAATGTCATTACAATTGTCAATTGCGCAACCTTTATAACAGACTAATTGTTTTGAATTTAGGTTCACAGTAATATAAACCTTGGGTTGGGTATAAAACATCTTGTTTCTTTAAAATATAATAAATATGCTGCCACTGTAGCTGATTAAGCATTGTGAACTCAGAGGCCATTTATTCTGCGGTTATTGTTATTCCCATAATAAATACATTTGTGGCTGAACTCCAAGATAAGCTAGGTGTTTTATAACAATATATAAACATGTTTAGATCTACAACATTTCCAAAGGGGTTTATAGTCCTTTTCAAATTCAAAACAAAGTCAGAACAAGGCACAAACACTAATACAGTGTCTATTCGTCTGAATTGATGTAAATATCTAAGTTTATCAGTTTATAATATGATCATAGCTTCCTTTTTGTTTATTTAGGCATTAGCTTCAGCCCAAAGAACCATAAATCTCAGTCCACAATGTCGCTTTTAAACTCGAAAAGGGGTTCAAACTGTATTTTTGGACTTTGAAGGCTGCTAAATATAGATTCGTAGACTCATGCACTAGTCAGACGTACAGGGTGGAGAAGCTTTCGTTTCAACGGTTATATTCAGATTTCGCTCTCAGTAACTGGCCACGTGCCACTAAAAACAGACCCAGTGTTGAAGTAACGGGCGCTGCTGACTGAACCGTTGTCTGAGGCTGAAGACTAACGCAAGCAAGGAGGAAAATACAGCCGTTTTCCATCAGCGACGGATGATGCTAAGATGACGTAAATATTCAGCCGCATGCATGTGAGAATGTGCCCGGGAGCGCGCGTCAGTTCATTCAAACGAATGAGCGCGCGTGGGCTTCAGACAGAAAAGCAGCTAATTGTGCTCACTGCTCAGTATCCTTGAATAGCTGAATCATGGACAGGTGAGGGCTAGAAAATCTTGAGATACCACACAACAGCATCCTTTTAGGACAAACACGTTAGAATTTTTGCACACATTCCTTCAATTCTGCAAAATAACCGTCAGTTCCACGACTGACACCAGCATGCTAATTAAAGCTAATCACAATATTTAAATTTCTGACGTTTTTAATACTGTTTGCTTTAAATTGCAACAGCAGACACACAATGTCATAAGACATTAATATTAGGTTAGATTTAGGTTGTGACGTCAGGTGACCAGAATTCAATGTAGACAGCGTCTAAGGACATCATTTTGACATCCAATAACGACGTCAAATTAGCATGATATTTGTTTGATTTTTAGGTTGTGTTAGAAAGTGACCAAACTCCAACGTCGGGCCAACATCTTAAACCAACATCATATTGATGTCAAATACTGATATTTATTCATCAGGTATGACAACCAAAATCCAATGTCTGATAGAGGTCATTTTGGTAACGTCCACACAACGTCAAGCTGTAACATCATTAGATGTGGATTTTAGGTTGGTCGTTGAACATTGACATTGACCTGAGGTTGGGTTCTGACTTTAACTTGATTTTCATTTCCAAACAAAATCCAACGTCCCCACGATGTTGAGGTACAACGTCAACCTTACGTCATGTTGACACCTTGTGCCTGCTGGGTACACATTGTTATTTGTAAATTGTAAGTTGGCCAATGTTTTTAAACTTAAAGAAACCACATTTGCTGTTCTGTATGCCCATTATTTTCATTCATTCATTTTCTTTTTGGCTTAGTCCCTTTATTAATCCGGAGTCGCCACAGCGGAATGAACCGCCAACTTATCTAACACATGTTTTACGCAGCAAATGCCCTTCCAGCTGCAACCTATCTCTGGAAAACATCCATACACACTAGGGCTGGACAATAATTCGATATCAATATATATCACGAAAGTTTTTTTTTTCAATAGTTTTAAACCCATTTCCGGTATTTCGATATAAATTTGCATATATATATATATATATATATTTGTTTAATATCTTATATATTATAATTTGTGGCTGAATGACGTTCAGTGCTTAGCCGTCAGAAAGAGCGTGTCACTTGCGTGATGACGTACATCACAGACACCCGCTGCCAGTTCTCCGCAGTTGGTTAAGCTCCGTGACCGGCGCAGAAAGTTTTAGCTACAAAATGAGTGCCCTGAATACAGATATAAATGAACAAGCTTCCACAAGTAACAATGCAGATGAAATAGTTGATAAGAGAGGAAAGACTAATGCAGTGGTGTGGAAGTGCTTCGGCTTTTAAAGTTCTGATAAACGTATAGACCAATTACCATGTTTGTAAACATTCAGGATGCGCGCGCAGGGAGGTGGCAGAAAAAACCGGGAGCGCTAGCATTTACAGCAAGGGGATGACATCCGATGCGGTACAGAGTTTGTTGTTGTCTTAGAAATAAGATATATATGGCAAGCCATTTGACTTTTATTCATTGTCAGGATTTGTATTCTTGATATCAACAATTTAATTCTTGATATCAACAATAAACATTCTTGATATCAACAATTCAGTTCTTGATATCAAAAAGGTAATTGTTGATATCAAAAATTGAATTGTTGATATCAAGAACTAAAATAGTTGATATCAACAATTTAATTGTTTATCAACAGTTACATTTATGATATGAACAATTACATTTTTGATATCAAGAATTGAATTTTCACTAGTTAAATGTCACCATAGGCTGTCATTCAAATGCAGTTCTTGATATCAATAATTTAGTTGTTGATATGAAAAATGTAATTGTTGATATCAGGAATTGAATTGTTAATATCAAATATTAACATCTTTACTAGTTGAAAAGTATTTCTTGATATCAACAATTGGTTTGTCACTAGTGACAATGTTCATTTCTGATATCATGAATATAATTGTTACTTGTGAAATTAGTCATTGTAGATATCATAAATTACTTCCCTAATTGTTGATATCAGAAATACATTTTTAGATATCAGAAATAACAAATGTAACATGTTGAAATATAATTGCAGATATCAAGAATTACCATTTCAACTAGTGAAATTAAGTTCTTGATATCAGGAATTGACATTTTTACTAGTAACAATATAATTTTTGATATCAGCAGTTTAGTTTCTGATATCAGGAATGCAGATTGTTGAAATCAAAAATTAAATTTTTGATATCAAAAATGCATGTCCAGTTTGGCAAGCCGTTTTGATTTTATTAATTCTCAGGATATGTATTCTTGATATCAACAATTTACTTCTTGATATAAACAATCAATATTCTTTGTTATAAAGTTGGTTTTATATTCGAACATTCAGACTTTTTTCTCAATAAAATAATTTCATAAAAGTATTATTTGCAAACTCTAAATAGCGAAAATCATATTAGCAGCCAATAACTATCGAAGTATAACATTGTTCACTGTCAAATAAACAATGTTAATGTTGTTAATGAGTCACACTTGCAGGTTATTTCAGATCGAATATTCAAAGTGTCATGGTAAACAATATAGGGAGTGTGTCACAAGTTGTCACTGAATGAATGTGTGAATATAAAACCAACTTTACCTTAATAACTTACACTTTCACGTTTTATTCTAAGCATTCAGTGTCCGCAGTTTAATTAACCATATGTAACTGTTTTTGCTAAAATCATTTCTGCAATCAAAAACGAGTAATGTGTATGATTCAGCATAGCGTGAGCTTACCTGAAATAACATGAGAACTGCAGAGTCCAGCATTTCTAGTTAGGTCGTCACTTCATTCAGCTCCCTTTTAGCCAAAGATGTCTGCAGTTGGCATTAAAGCAGTGGTGTATGTTAAAAGTTAAGTTTTCTATTTTTGGACTTTTGAATTTGGCATCCTACCGCACAACATGACATGTTTACTATTGCAGCCTGTCAATTGCAGCCTGTTGGTAATTGGTCTATAGTTTCGGTGCTCTGCAAAATGTGCGGAGAGTGGTGCTGACTAGTAGCGGGAACACATCAAATCTGTTTCACTCGATAAAACATACTGAGAGTCAGAAGATGAGGCATTATAAAAGTTTAAGCCAACCTCCCCAACACCGAAACCAGCGGTATTAGAAGAGAAGGCAATGAAGCAAACACAGATGCTATGAGGCGCCGTGTAGGATTTAAATCAAACTTCGCTTATCAACACATACATAAAACACATGACGCATACACACACACACGTACGTATAAACTCGATCCTTCCAGATCATCGATCCTCGCATAAACACCCAAACACTCACATACACATAAACTTGCTGCATGCTGGCATATAGCACTCGCGCAAACATACAAAATAAAATTCACAAACATATTTACCAGGAATCAGGTTATTGCAAAGCTGATGAAATAGAAAGAATGTGATTAATAGAGGTATTAAATCTGTTAAATAATTAAAATCTGTTATATAAAATATTAGTCAATATAAATGGACTATATAAAATATATGAGAAATATTTTATGTTAAACCTTTAATTTAATAATTTAATTAGGTAATTATACACAAATATAAATAGACAGATAGAACCCTCAGCTTATATATATATATATATATATATATATATATATATATATATATATATATATATATATATATATATATATATATATATATATATATATATATATATATATATATATATATATAAGCTGAGTCTGAGATATTTGTGGGTACAGACATTCATTGTGTGCGTTCTTGCCAGTTTTTTTCCTGGCTTTTTAATATTGTCCATATCAATATCGGAATTATATCGTATCGACCGAAATTAAGAAATAATTAAGAAATACCAGTTCCGTTTAAATCACAAGTTGAGTTTTCCCAATTAAAATATTATTATTATTATTATTATTTATTTATTTTTTACAATTTTGGATTTTTTAAAAAGCAATTTTGACTTTAAATTCACACAGTTTTAACCTTCTAATTTAATTCAGAGAAGCTTTCTTACTAAATGTAGTGTGAATGTCGGATACTACATTTGCCATGTTGTCATTATCACATGTCCTATGCTGTCATCAGTTGCATTGCTTCACTGCTATTGAAAAACTCTTTCTCATGACCTAAATGCATAGCAAAATGTCTGTTTTTTGCACTTCAGAATCTCGCTAAAAGAACTAGTTCATCCAAGTAATTTTGATTTTTTTTTTTTTTTTTTTTTTTTTTTTTTTTTTTTGAACTGTGCATTGAACATAGTACTTTTGTCACATACTTTTTTGCTAATGTTATGTAGTAAATTATGCCATTTTTGATGCAGCCAGGTTCCAAGTTGCCTTGTCTGATTTGTCAACTCCTATTATCTTGGTACTGATGTTGCAGTCTTTATTGAGGAAGGAAAATAAGACTTATGTGAAGAAAACGCCTTAATCTGGAAAAACAAAATCACTGTCAGGGATCACAATCTTTTGGATGAGACATTAAATCGAGGTCCTGACTCTCTGTGGTCATTGAACTTCATATGGTGCCGTCATATGCTGCACAGTAAAGGACTTTTGGTGTATGAAAATTGGTAATACAATAAATGCATAATCTGTAGTACTCCGCCCACATAGAGCGACAGTAGATCAATAAACTCACTACAGATTGACAACTATTGCAGCTGTTGGACAACATAATGTGTCCTTGAATTTCTTTAGGCGAGAATGTAGTTGTTTAGATTGCAACTATGCAGTTTATTTATGAGGATAGTGCCTATTTTAAATATTTATCATTTCTGAGAGACAGCATGTCGCCATCCATCAGCCTCTCATTGAGCAGAGCAAAGACGGTTGATGTTGTCCATCCACAGGGTGACAGAGACCGTATAATAAGATCTTAGAGAATAAAAGATCGGTGTATTTTCAAACTACAGCTGATCAAGTCATTATAAATATGGTGAGTGACATTCTCTGGTGAGTGACAAGTCGATCTCTCTCTTTGTTATGTTGCAGTGCTGTATTTATTCCAAAGTAAGTGTAGTGTATTGAGTGTGAGATGGAACTCGCATATCAGGAATGTATGTATTTTATGTTGGCCACTCTTTGTATAACCATGAGTTACTTTTCAGTTGGTCATCTTTTAGTTTCTACTAGTTCAGTACAAAGACAGAAAGAAGAAATGCCTGTATGTGTTTAGCCTTTTTCCTCTTCCAAACACAACAGTAATCTGGGAGTGATTGCGTTGCTTTGGCTTTTTCTTGGTTAATTATTGTGATCTCCTGATTGCAACAGAGAAATACTGGGAAATCTCTGTAGACTGATGGCATATTATGCCGTTCAGCCTTGTAATCTTAAAATGTGAGCAAAATGTTTTGTCATCACTTTAGACATTACGCTAGAGAATCATTCAAATACAGATGTGAAGAAATGGCGGAAGAAAGTAATTCCTCGTACAAAAGGATTTTGGGTTGGATTTATGTTTTTTTATGTACACTATTATACCATCAAACTGTTGTCCCACTCGTAGCAGTGCAATACGGCTGTATATCGTCACTCTTGGGACGCTAAGGCACGCACGCCTCCCACCAGTGCCGCTATACAGCCATATTGCACTGCAATAAGTGTGATATTGCTCATATATTACATTAATATGCCTTTGGGATATGAATGCATATTATAAAACAACTAAAACTAAATTCTCTTAAAGTAATATAAACCTTTTACTTATAAATCTGAAACTGGCATATTCACAATTAATAGGAAATTAGGGTTAGGATCAAATCCCTCAAAAAAAGAACTCATTACTGGAAACTTTTTTTGGGGGGTTAAGACTACAAACTAAACCGCTCTATTGTACCTGAAATGTCAAAGACATCACTGACGCAAAACAGAACCTGTGAGTGATCAACATGCAGCATTAAAGAGAAAATATACGTAGCTTTCTTTTTTTATGCTAGATGGTGCCCTGGTATGGGCTCATTAGTACTTGTACAGTGCCAAGAACCATTATATAACTGACATTAACACTTTTAACTACAGAGCTTAGAAAACTCATGCATTCATGGAAAAATAGCAGCCATGATGTCACAACCAGTAGCCTAAGACCCTTTTATAGACACCTCATAAAGAACACCAGATGGAAGAACAGAGGCACAGTCACTCCACACATGGGACGCAATAACCTTTAGGCAGAATGTGATTGATCTAGAGAAATGGTGTATTCTAACAAGCATTGCAAACAGTGTAAATGTACATCAAATGTAAAATGTAAACAAGGCACACATAAGAACTGTGTACACCCAAAATAACATCAGCTGAATTGTCTACATGTAATGCATTTTCCTCCTGATCCTGTGCTGGCCAGGAAACCGCCGTCCCTTCCTGTTTAGTCTATTATGTGTTGACATTCTTTTTCTGCCGCTACTATCTTTTTTTGGGTGCTTTCATCACTCTAAATGTGGCATGATGTAACTTTATCAAAAAATCAATTCAGTGTTGTTCAAAGTCAACGTAGCTTTATCCTAACAACAACAGAAAATACTAGAAATGCCATGGTCAAAGTAGCAACAATTAAAACCTAAATTTTCGCTGGATTGTACATTTTATGAACTCAACTACAATATGGATGTATTAACTGCATTGTCTATCTTTTGCCCGTTATATGAAAAACAGGGTTAAAAATGTAATTTCTGTCTGTGCCAATGGCGTAGTGGTTAGTGCGTCGACACATGCACTCCGGTGCTTACGGCGACCTGATTTGATTCCTGCCTCAAAGTTCTATATGCCGATCCTTCCACTTACTCTGCTCCACACAATTTCCTGCCAATACTCTCTACTGTCCTGTCCATTTAAGGTGAAAACTGAAAAAATTATTATTAAAAAAATGTAATTTCTATCAAGCGATTAATTTATACCAAAGGCTTGGTTAGACTTGGTTATACTTGAGTCCTTGTATCACTGTCTCACTCACTTTACTTGAATCATTTTGACAGAATAAAATGTTCTCTCACCCAGCAATATTTTTTAGAAAGCATCACAATCAGAATTTTTTGATGTAACCAGAATTGAAACAAATATTGTGAATTACAGTGCTCAGCATAATTGAGTACACCCCATTTTGAAAGTGAATATTTATATAAATTTCTAGGTGAATAGGTAATATATTTTGGTACATTTGAACAAAACAGATTTAATAAACAAATATTTATTAAAATAATATTTTAGCCACCAAACATCTTAAGAAATAGAAAGATTAAACATTTAAATTATGCAAAATATTGCAAAAAAAAAATTACAAACTACAAAATTTCAACTAAATTTTATATTTTTTTTGTTTCTTTTGATTTTTGCTCTTTTTTTTAAGTTTTATTTAATATTTTCTAAAATATGTGTACTAGTTTTTGGACCATTATCGTAAGTTATTTTGTTAGATAAGCTCCAGATTTGGGTTCAGTACTCACTAATCGAATGTACAGTTGAAGTCAGAATTATTAGCCTCCTATGATTCTTTTTCTTTTTTAAATATTTCCCAAATGATGTTTAACAGAGCAAGGAAATTTTCACAGTATGTCGAATAATATTTTTTCTTCTGGAGAAAGTCTTATTTGTTTTATTTCGGCTACAATAAAAGCAGTTTTAAATTTTTTATGAACCATTTTAAGGTCAAAATTTTTTAGCCCCTTTAAGCAATTTTTTTTCAATAGTCTACAGAACAAACCATCGTTATACAATAACTTGCCTAATTGCCCTTTCCTGCCTAGTTAACTTAATTAACCTAGTTAAGCCTTTAAATATCACCTTAAGCTGTAAAGAAGTGCCTTGAAAAATGTCTAGTAAAATATTATTTAATGTCCTCATGGCAAAGATAAAATAAATCAGTTATTAGAGATATGCTATTAAAACTATTATGTTTAGAAATGTGTTGATAATCTTCTCTCCGTTCAACAGAAATTGTGGAAAAAATAAACGGGGGTAATAATTCAGGGGGGGGGCTAATAATTCTGACCTACTGTATATGCACAAATATACTATTGTTTAGCTTCCTATAGAAAATATGAATATAAATGAGAGATTTGTGAGGGGTGTACTTATATATGCTGAGCACTGTATTGATATCATGCAAACTTTTAATTGCAATATTAACGTTGGTAACTGTAACTTTGGCAACATTTTTATGAAACCTCTGCAAGTAGATGTTATACCTAAATGTAGGTAAACCAAAGTCCTTTAGCATTTGTCGCTACAGCATCTTTTGAGGTCAGAGGCCATGGTCTTTAGCCTCCTTGTTAGAGCAACCTACTCCCTTACAAAGAATCACAGATTCAACCCCAGCTCAGAATGAATTGGGTGCAATAGGACCGGTGGATTACTCATAGGGGCTCGTCTGGGATGGGAGTGAGGTTTAGGGGGATGAGTTCAACGGTGGCCAACTAGCAAAGTGCTATGCAGGTAAACCTCACTCCTCTAAAGGCTTTAGTGACAGACGCAATAGGCCATGGTCTTTAGCCTCCTTGTTAGAGCAACAGATTCTCATACAAAGAATTGCCGGTTTGATCCCAGCTCATACCGGGTTGAGTGACGTAAGACCTATAGGTTACACAAGCATCAAGCCCTGCTTTCAAAATGAATGTAGATTTGCCCCAACAACAACAACAAAAATACTAGAAATACTGTGGTCAAGGTAGCAGTCAACCATTCATTCATTCATTTTTTTCGGCTTAGTCCCTTTATTAATCTGGGGTCGCCACAGTGGAATGAACCTCCAACTTATCCAGCATATGTTTTTACGCAGCAGATGCCCTTCCAGCTGCAACCCATCACTGGGAAACATCCATACACTCTCATTCACACTTATACACTACTGACAATTTTAGCATACCCAATTCACCTGTACCACATGTCTTTGGACTTGTGGGGGAAACCAGAGCACCCGGAGGAAACCCACGCGAACACGGGGAGAACATGCAAACTCTACACAGAAATGCCAACTGACCCAGCCAAGGCTCGAACCAGCAACCTTCTTCAATCAACCATTAAAATCTAAATTTAAAAGTTTAGTTTAGGATTTGTAAAATGTAAAGTCACTATTGCTGGATTGTACATTTTATTTTTAAAAAAGTACAATGAACCAACTTCAATTTATGTTTTATCTATACTGTAATACAGGGTAAAAAAGGAAATGAGCTCATAATCTAACTGATGCAACTGAGCAGCAAAAGAA
Source organism: Danio aesculapii (assembly GCF_903798145.1). Lineage (NCBI taxonomy): Eukaryota > Metazoa > Chordata > Actinopteri > Cypriniformes > Danionidae > Danio > Danio aesculapii. The sequence continues at coordinate 18,810,913 of NC_079441.1, read as the reverse complement.
TCCAAAATGAGGTAAAGAAAAGTGTATTCAGAGCACAGACGTCCCTCTTTCCCATATTAGGAGAAGAACAACTGTTTGTCATTACAGCCATATCTGAGTAAGGAAATAGACTGAGCAAACACTGGCGTACAGACGCACTTAGCATTAGTCATGTGACATTATAGTAAGTCATGCTGGCCAAGCAGTTCGTCCCGCAAGCTTACCAGCACAAGGCTTAACAATTAACTGTTTCAGTCAGAGCAAACTCTTCAGTTTTTCTCACTTAAACAACATCCCACAATAAAAACTACAGTGGAGATCAAAATTAAAGAACATTTTCTGAAGACTTGGTTTTTTTTTTCCAGAAACAATGTCGTCATTAAAAAAAACTTAAAGGATTTTATTGTTGTGGCTATACCAATAGAACAGTGTTTTACCAAAATAACCAAGGCAATTCAACAAAAACCTTTATTTTGTGGAAAACAGTCTTATCAAAGTTATATAACAGCAAAGATTGTACAGTAGCAAGAAAGATTACAACTACAATTTCTGAATGTTACAGCTGTCAAAATAAGTCAGTAGTCTGATTGACTTTAGCATATGTTCGGCCACAGATATCATTAGTCTCTTACAGGGCATAATTAGTTTACATATATGACTAGTCTTCTTTACAGTTCACTGACTTGTTCACTGATTGTTTTTTTAGCCATAACTTTGTCCCCGCATATTTTTTTTTAGATATTTTCACTTAGGCTTAGATCCGGACTCTGAGCTGCCATTTCATTATTTCAGTGTTTTCAGCTTCAAAGATCTGCTTTATCTACTATATTTAGCCTTGTGACAGGTCATTGTCCTGCATGAAAATTGCTGGCTGATTGTGCAATAAAAGCAGGGAAGGAACTGTACATTGGTGAAGGAGCTTCTGATTAACATTAGTATTCACTCTGCCATATAGCTGTATAAGAGGCCAAATTTCCACTGCAAAAAAAAAACACCACCAACACACTTTGGGCTCAGTCTTGACAAACATAGTGCTTCCCATCGGACCCAAATAAATTAAACTTGCTTTTTTCACTAAAGAGAACTTCAGACCAGATCTCTGTCCAAACAACATGTTCATCAGTATTGGTTAGACAAGCCTTTTGATTCTTTCTGCTGATGAGAAGTCCAAATTCATGTGTCGAGACAAACTCTCATGTCTTTTAGGACTTAACTGGAGAGCTGTTCCTTTTGTGGTACTTGAACTACAACCCCAAATCCGAAAAATTTGGGACAGTATGGAAAATACAAATAAAAAAATAAGTAGTGATTTCCAGTTTTACTTTGACTTGCATTTAATTGCAGACAATATATACACAAAACATTTCATTTTTGTCTGGTCAACTTCATTTCATTTGTAAATATACATCCTTCCCTGTCATTCAGACTTGCAACACATTCCAAAAGAAGTTGGGACAGGAGCAGTTTAGGGCTAGTAATCAGGCAAATTAGTTAAATGATGATGTGATTTGAAACAGGTGATGTCAACAGGTGACTGTAATTATGATTTGGTATAAAAGCAGCACCCAAGAAAGGTCTAGTCCTTTAGGAGCAAAGATGGGCCGAGGATCATTATTGAATTCTTAAAAAACAATGTTGCTAAAAGAAAGACTGGAAGACATTTGATATTTGACGTTTAACAGCACTTAACATGATTAAAAGATTCAAGCAATCTGGAGGAATTTCAGTACATAAAGGACAAGGGCGCAAGCCTAAGCTGAACAATCATGATCTCAGATTCCTCGGGTGGCACTGCATCATGAATCCTTATTCATTTATAAGCGAAATCACCACATGGGCTCTTTGGCAAACCTGTCAAGTATCACAATACGTAGTTACATTCACAAATGCCAGTTAAAATGTACTGTGCAGGAAGGAAGCCTTATGTTAACAGTTGATTTTTCTGGGCTCTGAGGCATCTGGGATGGACCAACACACAGTGGAAATGTCTACTGTGGTCAGATGAATACATATTTCAAGTATTTTTTGGGAGAAATGGACACTGTGTGCTCCAGACCAAAGAAGAAAAGGATCATCAAAGACTGTTATCAGCAAAAAGTCCAAAAGCCAGGGTCTTTCATTGTATGGGGATCTGTCAGTGCCCTTGGCAAAGGAAACTTGCACTTCTGTGATGGCGCCATTAATAAATTATGAAAAGTACAGAGATTTTGGAGCACAATATACTGCCTTCTTTTCCAGACATACCATTGCATATTTCAACAAGATATTGCAATACCACATTCTGCACATATAACAAAGCCCTTGCTGTGGAGAAAGAGGATACAGGTACTTGACTGGTCTGTGTGCAGTCCCAACCTTGTCTCCATTAGAGATTGTGTGGCAAGTTTTGAAATGCAAAATGCGACAACAAAGACCCCATACTGTTGCCCAACTTAAGATTTATTTGCAGGAAGAATAGGGAAAAAAATGACATCTGAAACACTTGATCACTTGGTGTCTTCAGTCCTTAAACATCTTTTAAGTGTTGTGAAAAGGAATGGCAACATTACAAAGTGGTTAATGCTTTACTGTTCCAACTTTTTTTTTAAATGTGTTACTAGAACCAAAATTGTAAAACGTGTTTATTTTGAGGAAAAAACAATCAAACAATAAAAATCATTAGGAAGACATTGAATAATGTTTGTTATGTTGTCTACAATGAAATACAAGTAAATTTAGAAATCACTACTTTTTTATTTGTGTTTCATACTGTCCCAAATTTTGCTTTGGGGTTATAATTGCCCATTGAGATTGTTCACATTAACCTGTCCTTTTCTTTATTTGTCCTTCATGGAAGATCACTTTTTGAGTGAAATAAATGAGTTACTAAAATTGTAAAGATTCAATATTCAAGAAATCGCTGTTTGATTTGCTGTGGCTGTGAGATATCTGAAAGTGTTTCTCTAATTTTGATTAGTAGGCTATTGTTTTTCAAGTCTCATTTAAGATCTTTATATTGAGCTTCAGAATATTCATGGGATTTTAAACAAATATTTTAAATCTTGTTAGCATAACTTCAACTAGATCTAAGCAGTGATCTTGAAATATAAAAAAATTGTAGGCTGTTCTTTAAACTTAATCTCCGCTGTCTAGGTATAGGTAAAACCTGACTTTATCATGGACAGTTTTTGTGCAAACTAAACTGACGTCTATGCAATATTCTTGAGCAGAAATATCTGCTCTTCAGGGCGTGTTTGCAGCCAAAACAAACAAGTACATTTTCTAGTGCATGTGTTATTTACACATCCAGACGAACGTGAGTAGAAGCACTCATGAATGTGTGCACACACCTACCCATGCCAACAAAAAGAACACTGAAGGAATTATTTGAGATATAATGAGTGTTGCAGTGAGTTAACACTGCCAGCTCTGTACATTTTAACAACCTTTCTACAGAAAAACACAAAATCGAGACCTATTATTTTGCTGATTGTTTCATAGTCTAAAGTTGCTTTAAATGGAACTGAGATCTGTAATATTGCCACTGACATAAAGATTTATTGTATTTTTGTACTTTATGTTCTTTTATATTCTCCCTTAAAGAAACCCATATCTGAATAATGTAGTTGAAATTATGAAAATCAATGAAACAAAGCATTAACTTGACTGAAAAATGTGGCATTGTAATATTGAAATGCATTCATTTGTAAACATTTTACATTTTGTTAAATACTTTATAAAGCAAAATGCATTTATCAAAATAAAAAGCAACACATTTTAAAATCCAACAATCACAATCTCATATTTAAATTGGATAAACAGGAAGTTGCTGCCATGAATATTATGTTTCCGCATGTACTACTGTTTTGTCAGTTCAGTCTAGTGACGCTGTATATGTCTGTTCTAAAGTATTACATGATAACCACAAAATATTTTAACAGAATAAATACAACAACATCTAATTAACCAGTATATTAGATAATTATATTGGGATTGTCCTAATGATGAAGCCCCATACCTGCAGGTTACTGTAAGGTTGTAAACTCAAAATGTGGGATATGCCTCATAAATTATCACAGCTAATCTAATAATGCTGCTTATGGGTTGCTCATCTGCTACTAAATTTAGCAGCAGTGCTTTGTCAGAGGTCGCACATAAATATTCAGCACGCAGCTGTCTCTGAATCTGCTACAGCAGACAAAGTCCAGTCCAAATAAATGTCTCTATTCCAAAAGAGCTCATCCAACATCTCTTCTGTACTAGCTGTGGATTTTATTTACAGCCCTTTAAAGGATGATTTATAATGTCAATAAATAAACATAACATATCTGGAGTCTGTCCAAATCAAATACCACATGTAAAAGTGCAACGTGCTCATGAATGATGTTAATCTCTCACTGTTACGTCTGAATCATATTTGTTATCTCATTATGATTAAGCATTATTACTTAGCACTAGAAGAATGTGTCTGAGCATGTGATAAAATTTCACTCTGTTTCACACAGACATATATGCAAAGCAAGTATAACCACTTTAATTCAAGCTTAGCAAACTGAACCATCATAGCACCCTTAGGCGACATCCATCAGGTTGCCTATGTGCCGCTCTGAACAAAACACCTTCTAATTATGAACATTTACTGTTAATTTTGTCCTCGGGCCATGCAAAATGTAGGTGACTTCATTCTTCAGCTGAATTCACACGTGAGCTGTTTGTTTACAACATTTTTATAGGCCGCAACATCTAGGTTAAGTACAAGAACCATTTTGATGAACAAGACAACACACTTCTTTTCTTCTATGCTGTTGTAAAAATAAACAGTCAGCTCACGTTATTTTACCTCCAATCACCAAAATCTTTTTTTAATGTTCTGCTGATGAATAAGGTCATCTTGAATGGCCTAGCAGTGACTAAATTAACAGCATATTTTAACCTTTGGGTGAAAATGTTTGAAAATTGTATACATTCTGTTTTATTTTAAGAATAATATTTCTTGGTTATATGAACTTTTAGCTAACCATTTCACTTTACTATAGGCCGCAACATGAACAAGTCAACGCACGTCTTTCCACACTGTTGTAAAAATAAACAGTGTCAGTTCACGTCAGTTTACCTCCAATCACCAAAATCTTTTTTTAATATTCTGCTTAAAACGTAGAAGAAAACGTTCATCTTGGATGGCCCAAGGGTTAGTAAATTTGGGTGAAAATGAATTAAAATGTTATACATCCAGTTTTTGAATGTTTTAGGAATTATATTTCTTGGTTATATATAAACCTTAAGGTAACCATTTCACATTAGTGCCATTTTAGAAACATTAGACAATCGTTTAACTACTTTGGGTTTAGAAAGTTCCATGAAATGTGTATTAATGCATGTATAAATCATTTTTGTTTAATAAATTTTAGGGAAAAAAGTCAAATGCATCTTGATATATATTTGAATGAACATTCTATTAACATCGCTGGAATAAAGTTTGTTCAGAATTTTAAGAGAGCCTTGTTAAAACATCACCCAGCAGTATGATAATGTTCCCTGTAGCTGAGGGTTTACCAGAGAGAAAAATCCCAAATGTCCCATATTAAAAGTCAGCATTGTCTGCCTTTTGAGACTTTTCAATATTATTTTACTGTTTAAGTTTAGGCCTGTGAGATAAGATATGGATGTTTTAGAGAGAAGTGGGTGGTTACTCTGATTACTAACATGCTGACTTAAAAAAAGAAACAACCTTTCCTGAAGTTCTCATGCTCCCCAAATAGCAACCCCACCCCTAAAAAACAACACAAGTTAATGGGCATTAGATTAAGATCAAAGATATCACCCAAAAGATAGACACAGAAACGGCTAACTTTTTTTACAGAAACATTTTTTATACAGCAGCACTTGTATTCAATTTAAATAAGTTCACCATGCTTTGCTTGCTCATGCCACTTTGCTTTTCTTCTGGCATAAACATGCCATGGTTTGCGTCAAATGCTTTACCCGTGACAATTGTTCAGTTATTCTTGGTTTGGCACTGTGCAATGAACCTGGCAGAGTGTGTTGTTCATGTTGGGTTCACTTGAAAGACAGTGTGTTTGTACTGCATGTATTGGATGCATTATGCATTCGAAGAGTGTGTGTGTGTGTGTGTTTTGATTTTGTTGGGGGGGGGGGTGCTGTGGCGTCACTGGCAGTTGTATAATAGCACTGCTGTGCTACCAAAGGTACTTTGGTGGGTGTGTCTCCCAAAACTCTTATTTGCTGATTACACAGGGCCTCAGTGTTCCTTACTCAGTCCATACACATGGCATGAATTAACTCAATTCACTTTCACCTACACTCCTGAAAATCACAGAAAACATCAAAATGTTGAAAGTGCAAACATTTTTTTCAGAAACGCATACAATCTACTTTCATTTTGCAATCTACTTTTAAAGAACTGAGATGGACTGTTTATATGCAGGTTTATATATATATATATATATATATATATATATATATATATATAGTATTATAAGTGCATTGCACCGATATGTTACGGTTCCCGGCAGCGGAACTCGTAGGCAGATTAAAAGTGCCTGAATTATCAGGAGAAACAAAATCACATTGAGACTTCAGTGTCTTTCCCCAGGCGCAGCATAGTAGCATCTGGAGTAAACACAACGAGTATCGCCATGGTAACCCACAACGCAAGCTTTCTCAACCGCTAATGTTATTTTGTTTCAAACACAGTCATTAGTAGTGATAATAAATGACATTTAAAGGGCACATAGTTTACCTCTTTTTTATGATTTAATATTATGGTTCTTCTGAGTGTGCCAGTTTAGGTTCAGTTCAAAACACAATTCAGATTTTTTTATTATAATGTGTTAAAAAGTGTCATGTTGGGGGCGTGTCCACAGTTCGCTGATTAAGGGGTGTGTTGCTTCACATGTAAATTAGTTTCGGCTTCCCGCCAACGTAACAAGGGGGTGGGGCCATGAGCTCACCCGCTCTGCGTTTGCAACAGAGTCTGACAGGCAGACTCCGAGAAGGAGGAGTGAGAGGTTCAGCAATCAGTCGTACATGTACGACTCTGACACAGACCAAGCAGAGAGTACAAAATCATTTGTGTCTTTGTACAGTTTTACAGCCAACTGTGTGCTAGTTTCAAGTGCCGAGCTTGTACACAGAAACTAATAACCACGCACACTGAATTAACTTTGACTGAGGCACCGGATGCGCCGCTCGAAGCCGCGACACGGCACACCAGACACACTCTGTGGCGCACCAGAAACTTGAAGTGTCCCGAATCGTCGCGCCACGCATTTTTGAATTCTAAACATAGGTTTCTGCAGCAGTCCGCGGCACCCAGCCGTCGACTTGAGTGTACCCTGGTAAGAACCGATGTTTAGAATTCTAAAACGCATGCTAGTTAAGTTCACAGGGAGCTTCTGGGATTGCGACCAAACGGCTGAAGTATAAGGTAGACTCAATGAGAAGTACACATGTTTGCAAACCTACCTAAAGATACAACCAATAATTCCGATTAGAGCGATAATGTGGAGAATATTGATCTTGTGTAGAGCCCAATGAGCCTTGCATCTAAAAATAGAGCTAGGGTGTTCCTTTAGTGATATCGCTTCGACTCACGCTGAAAATGGCAGACGTGAATTAACAAACTGAGGATATGATGACACGCCTGTCAATCAATATTGGTGGGCGGGGGGACCGCTCTCCTACGTCAAGTAGCGGTCAATTTGAAAACAGCTCCAATTGGTCTACCGTTTTTTATGTTGTTAAATTGAATAAAAAGCACTGGGTGTGCTTATATCATCCCAATATGACAGTCTATACACCATACATGCACATATGGCTGTCCAAACAGCTTGAAAAGTAGATTTTTTACCATAGGAGCCCTTTAACAGTATATACATAAATAAATAGATGCATTAATAATGAAACAAACATTATTATTGTGGATACAGATACAGTTTGTTGTTGTTGGTATAATAATTTCATTAAGCACTGTATTTATAGCTATGCTCCACAGAAACAACATTAAGCAATACAATAAAACAAGTACAGCATGAACAGTATTAATGGAGAGCTGCATAACTAGCAGTGGGAGATCAGATTGTAAATTATAGTTGATTTGCAAAATGTTAAAAGACTTAACCCGTGTTTGAAAACTGTGCATTAAGGCTTTGCTTGCAATGGGAAATATGCTGTTAAGGAACACGTAAGAGACTATATTACCAAATTCAGCTCCAGTTGTACATGTCTTGATGTTCAGTGCATTGCTCCGGCACAATGTCGGCTGATTGAAAGATAACTTAATGTCATGAGATTTCTCACTCTGTTAATTACCTCTTTGAAGATCATTTCATTTGCAATAGTGACAATTTTCTAAATTATGATTTGCTTGTTAGTCTTTCTTATACAGCAAGTCTCATATTCTTGTGTGATCACTGTAGGTCTAGCAGAAGTAGGCTACATTAGAAAGTATCAATTCAGTCTTAACATCCGTTAACATCATCATTATAACAAGTTCAATTATTATTTTATGCAGCATCAGGCTGTCTCATAAATCTTTCTTTCAATATCTGCGCTTTCAGGAAGGTGACCTTGATTTGAATGTTTTTAAAATCATTTACCTTTATACCCATTGTATTACCTGTGTGTGCAGTTAAGGACAAACGAGTCAGAGTGAACGTGCAGAAGTAAATACAGTCACAAACACATGCAGGTGTTGTGTTTCCTCGTCAGTCGTATGATCGATGCTATCTGTGCTTACGTATTTACATATTCACTTGACAAATACTCTTTCTCTCCCCACCGTGTCCATGTATTCATTGTCTGTCCCCGATGAATCTTATTTTGGGTACATCGCTGACGCTTTTTCTTCAGGGCTGAACTTTGCCCACACCCTCCTCATACACTTCCAGCACTCGTTAACTCGGTTCCCTCATGGTTTTCGTTTCTCACGTCTCTCCGCGGAGGCGGGACCACGCCGTTCAAATACAGCGCTCGTGCGCGCGCCTGACTCACTCATTCGGTTTGTGAGGTAAGCAGAGCCGCGCGCTGCCCACGCCACGGAGATCATGCGTTTGGCTCCTACCATTTCTACTGTCGACTTTAAGAAAGAGCGCATTCGGCTCAGCATATCTTCCTGAAATACTTCTGCCGTTACGGTTTCACGTTTTAACAACCGAGAAAAAAGTACGGGGTTGGAACTTCAGTTTTCCGTTCAGTTGTTCGTGGAGGACGCATGATTTGCCGGTGTCTGACCACAAGAAAAGAGTGCATGAAAGGTGAGACAAATCTTGCATTGGGAATGAGATTTGTAGCTATTTAAAATTGTGAGTGTGAATCTTCTGTTCTGTGTTATGGGGCTAAATTACTCGTACGGGTTAGTTTAAATCGAGTTTAAAAAGTGGCTCCTGGTCTTAGCATTTTTCCCTGTGTTTCTTACCTGGTGGACTGTTGTACGAAGTAAATAATGAAAAGTAAACCTTTAAGTGTTAAACATTAATTTTTTGTACCAAATGCACAGTAAGTCAAGGATCGGTTATAGGCAGGCTTAAAAGAATTGTTAATGCAAAAAATCTAAATGGTCTTCATTTACTCACACTTCACATGTTTAAAATCCATTTGAGTTTTTTTTTATTATTCTTCTATTGTACATAAAAGATAATATTTTGAAAAATACTGGTTGCTGGTGCTCATTGACTTGCAATAATATTTTTTAATACTAGTGAAGCAGGTTGTCCGCTTGGTTTTAAAATGTCTTAAATTTCAAAAACAAAATTTTAGGCCTTAAATAGTCTTCACCGAAATATTGTGTTGTGGGTCTTAATTTTAAAAGTTGTCGAAATAAAGATGATTATTTCACAAAAGCTGTTAGACATTTTACAGCAAAATTCTCCTAATTTCCCCAATCAGAAAAAGAAAATTAAGAACAATTACACAATTCCTCATTATAATAACAGTAAAATATCACTTTACATAATTTTCCATTTACCCAAAAACTAAGTGAGGGGGCATATTTATAAATAGGCATGAAACTATAAATTTTTTTTTAAAAAGTGTACACAACTAAAATTTTCTAGTTGACGCATTTAAAATATGTGGGTTTGAAGTAATTACATTTGTTTTTACATTTTTCACCAGTTGCACTCAAAAATATATTTTTTTGCACGTTTAAACTCATTTAAAATGAGCTGAAACAACACAATTCTTGAGATTTCATTGGGACAACTTAATTTTTTATGTTCAATCCACATAAATTTGTCAAAAGTGTTGGTAACTTGATCAATTTGTCTTGGGACAACATGAATGAATTGTGTGGAACCCTATCTCATTTATAATGGTCTTAAAAGGGGCTTTAAAAGTCTTAAATTTGACTGGATGAAACCTGCAGAAAGCCTGTGAAGACGATGGGTGCCAGCAACCATCATTCCTCAAAATATCTTTTATGTTAAGTCAACAGAAAAAAAACTTTTAACGGTTTTCAAACCACAGTAATTTTCATTTTTTGGGGTGAACTAACCTTTTAAGCTTGAGTTTGTTCAGTAAGTGTGAAAAGTATTGCATAAGTTTATCTTAAAAAATGCATTGGTTAGTAATAATTAACAATTGTAAAGTTGAGAATCGTGGGCAAAAGTTAAAGATAGACTTAGAAGTCATGTTTTTTGCTTCACACTGTCTGCAGCATGTTTTAAAAAGCTTGTCTATAATTAGGCTGGAGATAAACATTAGAACAACTTTACATTTACGTCTGTTATTTGACTAGGAATGTCCTTATCGTGCGAGTACATCTGAGTGTCTCTTTCAATTACGAAACATGGCAACGTCACACGCATTGACTGGACTAATGTTGCACTTGTCAAACTGCATGAAATAATTTCTTGCATTTCTGCTATTTCAGTTCACTAAGCTCATTCCCAGGTCAGATGTTTACAAAGGCTGTCAAATAGAAAGGTCATTTCCTTGCAGATGTGTGTGTGTTGTAGTTGCCTTTAGTTCAAATCAGTCTTGGTTACAGTATTCCATATTTGCATTTCTCACACGACACGCAATTACATACTATTGTCTTTGGGACAAGAAATATTTTGAAGGTGGAGGGATGTCGTCTAAAGCTGTTTCCTGTAGAAAGTTATTTCTCAACAATAGGCATCGCAGCTAAAAACAGTGGGAAGTCTGAGTGGTGACCAACTTCAGAAGCGTCTCGGGAGGCTGAAATAATGAGCCAGAAAAAAAGACTGCGGAAAAAATAAAATGCAGCACAATGGTATCGGCCACATGGCAAACACAATGTGGGATTAAAAGTGAGATGTTTTCTGGAACATGAGACAAAGGAAAATCCAGCTGCAAGTGTTACATAAGTTTTGCAAGGTACAACTACAACACCCCTCTGTGTATTTGAACTTGACCTAATGAGGCCCACAAGGTCCTGTTAACCCTAGGATTTGTTGATACATGTTTGAAAAGAGTGGAGTGAATATTTCAATATTCAATATAAGATATATATAAAGATGCTTAAACTAAGCTTTAAGAGACAAGATTGAAATGAATATTCGGCAATGTCAAATGCAGATGTTGTGTTACTTGAGTTACTTTAAATTTGGCCTATGCTCAACCTATATTGGTATATTTGTACAATATTGATTGTCACAATTAAAATGTATGAATCCCTATTAGTCAGTGTGGGACAATTATGGGCATACAACTTTTCCATTTAAAATTAATCTTTAAATAAACACTTAAGAAGTGTTTACTTTAAATTGGAAAAAAAGTAGACTCACTTACTGGTTCTTTTAAAGACCTTTGACAGGTTGTGGAGCCCCTTTTTAGATTAACTGATAGCTAACTCTCTTGATTCTTAAGCCGAGCAATAATATATGAATACATATTATTCATTTTATATTTTTATTTGTTTACTATTATTATTTATTTACTTATGTTTATTTAGTTTTTTCAACGGGAAATTCGAGGCTGTTGAGGGAGGGAAGGGTTTATTTGGGGTAGTGTTAACAACATGAAAGGAAAATTATAAAATAAATGTTGTAATTGATATTCCATGTAAAAAAAACCTTTAATAAAAGTAATTAAAAAACAACAACTTTTTTTAGGAAGTTGTAGCCTGTTTTTATAGCACTTCAACAATGTATATTCATTTAAAGCTGCTTTACTTGGATTAAATAGAAAACAATTAGATTTGTTCATATTTAGTAATTGTGTTTGATTTTAGCGAAACTCATTATGTAATATTGTACATTTTATAATCACATATTTTTAATCATCCGATGCTAAAGCTCATTTCTAGGACATAAAATAAATTGTTACGTTAATGCAAATTTTAATAATCTAGATTTTTTATATTGGTAATCTATTGGTGTTTGTTTTATTTATTTATTATTATTTAATTATTGATAATTGTTTATCAGATTTAACATTAAAACTGAAATCAGTTTTAGAGATGTTTGATATTTTAAAAAATGCAAGAATTAGATGCTTTGTTTCCAGTGAGGAGTTAGACAAACTTGTTCATGCTTTAATCACCAGTAGACTGGATTACTGTAATTAACTCCTCAAAAAGCCTTCCCAAAAAGACAGTTGCAACTCATCTGGAAGCCAGAATTCTGACCAGAACCTGAAAATCAGAGCACATTCCACCTGTCCTCGGGTCTTTACACTGGCTCTGTTACATTCAAAATAGATTTTAAAGTATTACTACTAGTCTATTAATCACTAAATGGCCTAGGACCTCAATACATTACAGATATGCTCACTGAATACAAACCTAACAGATCATTACGATCAAGTAAATTGGGAATTCCCAGGGTCCAGTCAAAGCAGGGTGAATCGGCCTTTAGCTACTGAGCCCCTCACTGCTGCTGGAATCAGCTTCCAGAACTGATCAGATGTGCTCCAACATTAGGCACATTCAAGTCAAGACTGAAAACACATCTGTTTAGCTGTGCCTTTACTGAACAAGCACTGTGCTACATCCCGCAGATTGCACTATTATGTCTTTTCTTTTTCAATATTTTATAACCCGTTTAACACATTTAAATCTATTTTAAAAAGTTAGTTATTTTAATAATTTTTATTTTCTTGTTTCTTCTTTTCTTGTTTATGTACAGCGCTTTGAATTAACACGGTGTATGAAATGTGCTATATAAATAAACTTGCCTTGCCTAAATCCTTATATAATTATTATTATATATATTTGGTTCATTCCTACATGGAATCATTAACAAAATCTCAAGAACAAACCTCTTTAAAATGGTGTGAGTTTAAAAAGTGCTGCGCTGAAGTGGAAAAGTCCTTTCTGATGTCCCTCACACACAGGTTATCGTTCTTTTTCCAGCAAAGTGTCTCGGGTGACTCACAGGCAACAGACGTTCTTCCACTCTTGCTAGGCGCAAATGTGGCCTGTTTAATATTTGAAGCTCATGTGCTGCACACTGGAGGAGACAATGCAGAAGAGTGTTAATGCTTGACTTAAACTGATCCTGTTTTTTTTTTGTCTGTGTCCATTTTTCCACAAGGAGCTCACAGACGGTGGAACATTAAGCAAAAAAATTACTTTAGTGTGTAGATAAAAACATGATTATGAAATTTAACACTGACCACACTTGAGTGATTATCTAAAAATGTAAATATAACATCATCTAAAGTCACAGGATGTAATTTTTGACACTAGAGAGTGCATATTCACAACAAACAAAAGCATAGTGTGATGACACTGAGATTGTGGAATTGCGAGAGAACAAAGATTCCTGTGGGATCTTCATAAAATCCCACTGGAAAATCTGCAAAAATCATATTGGATGAGCTAAAGTATTTGAAACTTATTATCATGGTAGTGTGAAGCAGAATAAGGCTGAAAACGAGCCCACTGAAGCAGTTGCTGATGAGGTTGACACGAAAGCAGTGGAGCTTCTGGAAGTTTGGCCAGAGGAGAAATGGTCTTCCCCAAATGATCCTGGTTTCTCTTAAGGTTTTTTTTCCTCACTTTCGTCAATTGATAAAATTTTGTTCCTTGCCACTGTCTTAGTTTGGGACTTGTGGAGCTGAGCATCAATGGATTTGCTCTAGTGTTTGGTCATTCAGCAGTAAAATTTATACAACGTTAAACTGAACTTCATCTCTGAAAACTAGACTGATACGGTTTCAGTTTACTAGAACTTCTATGTTAAGCTGCCTTGATGAAATCTACATTGTAAAAGCACTATAGAAATAAAGGTGAATTGAATTGAATCATCAGTGTAAATGTCTTTTATCTTGTCTTTCAGATCTCAAGGCTATATTGAGCTCCGCCACACTGGGAGGCTTACTAGATAAGCAGGAGAAGGATCCCAGTGACCCCAAAAAAGTCTCTCCTCTTCTCTCTTCTCCCACAATGGCTCTGGCATCTTTTCATTTGATGCAAACTCTAAAGAACTCTCCAGCAGCTCTGCGTCGCCGGTTCCGGCGTGACCGCACTGAGAGCCTCTCTCACGGTGATCCTCTCTTTAAGGTGCACTACCTCGGCACCAAGAAGATCTTCTCGTTGGACTTGGAGCAGGCAGAGGATGCCATCGACCGGCTGCTGGACGGAGCCCCTGGGAAGCTTTCTAAAGATCATGCCCTTGTAGTGCGACCTAGATATGTTGAAGTTAAAGAACTAAGCACTGGAAGACAGCTCACCAAGACTTACTTGCAGGACATTGCGTATTGTGCCTCACATGCAGCCAGACCCAACGTCTTTCTGTACATCTGCAGGCAGCCCGGTCAGCAGCTGCAGTGCAGAGTGTTCTGGTGCAGTCGGGCAGAAAGGGCTAAAGACATGACCGCCTGCCTGGCAAAGTCATTTCAGAGAGCGCTCAACGACTGGCAGGGTGGATGTGCCACGTTACCAGCAGGGGATGGGATTACTAGAGAGCCGGAGATACCTGGTACACCCACTCCAGCCAAAGGGTCAACATTGCCAGCAAGTTTGGGAAAAGGTGAGTTGAGGAGAGGCAAAGATAAGAATTTGTGTAGCTCTTGGCTGTCCACTCCTGCTCTTGTAGTTCCTCCTTCCTTCTGAATTTAATGCAAGGGTTTTGAACAGGGGTGCCCAGATCCTGTTCCTGGAGATCTACCTTCCTGCAGACTTCAGCTCCTTGATCAAACACGCCTCTCTGTAATTCTCAAAGTGTGCCATCAAATCTGACTTAGTTGTTTTAGTTGTTCTTGATCAGGTTTGGATCTGAAATCTGCAGGAAGGTAGGCCACCAAGAACAGTATTGAGCACCCATGGTTTAGATTTTACAGTGTTTTTGTCCGTCACAATAGTCGCTGTGTTAAATTATTCAATATTGAATCTTAAATTCTTATGTCAAGAACTTTGGCCAACTGTGGTTACAAATAAAATTGTCAAAGTGCTTTCCAACAACAAAGTCTTTAATCTAGACTTAAAGATATGAACAGAAGATGCTTGTCTTATCGATGATGGTAAGGCATTTCAACGCCTGGGTGTGTTGATACAGAAAGCACAATCCCCTCTAGATCAGAGTCTTGATTTAGACATATAAAAGGGATCTGGTAGGCTGATACACAAAATCAGTTGCTCACTGAGCCAAATGGGAGTTGTACATTCAGAGATATAAAAATAAATTTTTTTTTACTCTTCTAGAAAGAACAAGCAGTCAGTTTAAAGAGTGTAGAATTTGGGTAATATGCTCCCTCTTTTTGATGCCATTTAGGGGATGGGCTGCTAAATTTCAGACAAGTTGTAACCGGGAAAGAGCTGACTGTCTAATCCCATAGTAAAATATAATGTATCGGATTTCACATTGCTGCTTGACCAATCATTACTTATCTTTTTTTTTCCTATGGCGGAACAATTAAAAAAAAATTTTTTTTTTCATTTTACAAATCCACCCTGCAGCACAGATGCTATGATCATGTTTGAAAGCTATGTATGAAAGGCTCTGTGTCACAAGTGTGACCAGTTACACTAAAAATGCTGGGTTGTTTTATTTCAGATAGGGTCAAACCCAACAGCTGGATTAAAAGTGTAACGTAACAAAATGTTGGATTAAAACAGCCCAGCATTTAACTTCAATCAGGACATCAGTAAGCATTCCAGACATGGCATCTGTCATAATCTGCCTTATAATCAAGGTGTAAATCATAATTAATTTAGTTTGCTTTGAACTGTATTTTAAATGATAATATTAATAATTAAAATAGGTAATTTAAATGATTAAATAACACCCCTATAACGGCCATACTATCGTGAATGCATAATCGCGCCAATCAGTCCATGCAAGAAAGAATTCAGTCAACAGTCTGAAACTGGCAGTTCTAGGGCACTGATAGACGTGGTAAGTGTTCCCAAGATTATCTTGTAAAATAAGTGTTTGTTTTACATATAGCCTAAAAGTAAAGTCAGATTTGTATAGTTTGACCTACAGAAATGGCTAATCAGGGGAGATGGTAGATCGGAATATACTAAATACCCCACAAAACACTGAAAACATAAATACATCTTATTATTAAAATAGATGCAAGCATTCACTGAAGCAAGTATTATACAAACTAACGTTATAAAGAAAAAGTTGATCGTCAGTGTATAATTCACACCCTGGTTATAATACGATTCTTTTGATTATGTCGTAACTTTTTTGTAAATGACCACTTCTTGCGGTCTCCTGAAAACATTTAGTCGGACCCTGGCATGATTCTAGCTCTAATTTAACAGACCCGAACCAACTAAAGTTCTTTAAGATTACTAGAATATTCCAGGCACGAGTGTCGGAGCTCAACTCTGCAAGGAATTTTTCCATTAAGGAGCAGGATTGGGCACCCTGCTGTTGCTCATTGTGCTAGCTATTCTAAGGTCATGGGTTTTAATGCCATTAAATGCATGAATTGATCAGATTTAGACTTGGTTGACTTGCATTTGGCAGATCATTGTATTAATGCAAATTTATTAATGTTATGTCAATTTATTAATGCCAATTTTAAAATGTATCAGAGTAGTAACCATATATTGTTTTATATGTTGTGTTGCAGTACGTTGGAAGAAGAGGGGGTCAGTATCCCGTAGTCCTCTCCGTACCGTCAGCAGAAGAGGTTCTGCCAGTGATGTCTGGCATTGAGAGTCTAGCTCACACCCTGAACACTGACCACGTCCATTTTTTGTGATGCCTGGAATTTCCAGCATTGAATGCGAGGAAAAGGACAACCACACCTTCAACTAGTGGAACTTTTCAGCTTTGATAGAGTTTGTAACTCAGGTTTGTGTGTGTGTGTGTCTGAACAGCCACCACATTTGAGTTTACTGATTTACCAAAGTGATAAACTATATAGTTTTCCACAGATAATGCCTTTTTTCTTCTGGTTTAAGAAGTTGATTGATCCAATCAAGCTGGATTTAATTTCTCAGTTTAGCAACTAAAGCTGTTCCTCTGAGCTGAACTGGAATCTAAGTTTAAACCCATGGATGCATTACAGAGTTGGTTGTTTCTCGTCAGTCTCCTCCTCTGTGTACATGTCTGGGTATTTTGTCAGCATTACTGATGAGCAATCAGACCCTTTTGTTTGTATTAGAGCTGTCAAGACAGGATCTGTGTGGAAAGTGGGTGGATGCATGATGGTAAACAGTGGTAGGACATTGCAGTCAGAGCTTTTGAAAGTGTTTTCCCAAATGCACAAAGATAGTTAAGCTTAATGTTATAAAGGGTGTCAAAGACATCCCAGAAATAGAGAAAATGAAGAAAGCTCTATTCTGAACTACTGTATGCTGTTGAATACTCCTCCTTATGGCCAAATATGGTTAAAGTTGAGTCCTATCTGATTTGACACCCTCACTGAAACAGTTAGACATGGGTGGGGTGTGTTCATGCCAAATTAGTTTGGTATCGGGAGTAAGTGTAAACTGAGGTACCTAGATTACAGTTTCTAATGGTCTGTCGTAGCCATATCTGGTTCTACCTCAATTTGAGTCTAAGTTGTTCAATAAAGAGGAGAGTTTGTGCTATTTTGCTCTGCTCTTAAAATGAGAAGTTTTCTCTATGCACCTGCATTCCAGCAGTTCTTGAGGCATTATAGCTTCCTCCCCTCCTGTTTTCTCTATAACAGCAAGTCCATTTTTCACCAAAAAGAAAAGTCACTGTCTCCAGGCAACAGCCCATGACATCACATTGCTGATTGATTCAAAGGTGTGCTTGCATAAAGTGTAATGTCCTTGAAAAGCAGCACTTATGCTTATAGTTATATCTAGAAATGAAGCAAAAGGAAGCATTTTTCAATGGCCTTGTTGCATAAACCAATGACGCCCTGCTTCTTATGACTGGAACTATAGAGATTTTAAAGTACAAAGACTTGTCATGCACCAAGTAGCTATTTCCTTCACACTGTTACATACACTTACTGAGAATGACATGATGTTTCACCGTAGTATACAATCAGTGCCTCATGGTATTAAATATTCTGTCGGATGTGTTCGGCCAATTGTGTTTCTTTTTTGTTTGTTAGTTTTATCCTTTAAGATTTTATTTAAAGCCGTATCTCGCACTACAAAGACTTTGGATCTGTTGTTGGATCTTCTCTGTCTGCTTTTATGAGGTGTGTAATGTTCTATGAATGTTGTACCTTGTTTTAAGTCCATTTGTGTGTACATATTTAAATATTAAATGTATTTTATGGAATATTAAACTTTTTATACACTAAACCTGTTTGTCTTCCATTTTGTTTTCAATCCAACACCGATACCTCTTTAAAAGCCAGTTGTTTTCTTGACTTTCAGGACAGTGGGAGGGAGAAGACATGGGGCGCAAATTTTTAATGCAAGGGATTGAAATTCTCTGAGTTCATAACTTTTCACAGACGTGTACTGTAGGTGTTCACAAAAACAAGCTATGGCTGATATTTTGGAGCTTTAAGATTTGGGGTTAATGACCATTCAGCTTCTATTTATACTGTACATAAATGAATGGTCCTTAATATCAAAAACACAGAGCAAGCATTGATTATCTTAGCCAAATGGTAAAACCTAAAGCGTGTGAATTAAGAGTCAGTTCTCATCTTGAAGCTTGGCATTTAGGGAATTTGAAGATCTGTCACTGAGTTGAAACTTCCGGATCTCAGAGAGGCTTTGGAAATGAAGCTGTCTCAATGGCTTCAGCTCTGCCACAACTGAAAAACAAAGCAGAAACATCAGTGTATTACAGGACAATCACGAAAACAAAGGCCAATTTCACACAAACCAGTAACCGCTGCATTCTGTTATTATTTACCCACGCTAATATCATTCAAAATCAAGAAATTTGTTTCTATTTGAAACTGAAGTTGTCTTTCTGTACCTCCATTGAAAGTATATTTACTCTAAACTCTCATTCTTGTGTATCGCACCAGCATCTTTGAGCTTGTACAAGAAACACTGAGGTATGTCCTTGTGGATCAAGCGATTACTCTTTGTGCTCTCTGATCAATTTTTACACTAAGCTAAAAAGATGCAATCATAAAGTCTCTTCACAAGATTTAGCGAAACTGCTTGATGAAATCTGCTTATGTTTGGCAGGATCAGAGTTTTGGGTCAATAGATGTTCAATGGAGGGACAGAGATCTTTCAGATTTAAGAATGTTTGTTTGTGTCTTAAAGATGAATGCAAGTCTTATATACAATGCATCCGGAAAGTATTGATAGCGCTTCACTTTTTCCAAATTTTTTTATGATACAGCCAATCCAATCCAATTGGATTAAATTCATTTATTTCCTCAATTTAGTCTCATCAGACCAGAGAATTTTGTTTCTTATGGTCTCAGAGTCCTTCAGATGCCTTTTGGCAAATTCCAGGTGAGGAGTGGCTTCCGTCTGGCTACTCTACCATACAGGCCTGATTGGTGGATAGCTGCACAGATGGCCGTCTTCCTGTAAGGTTCTCCTCTCTCCACAGAAAAATGCTGTGAGTGACCATTGGGTTATTGATGACCTCCCTGACTAAGGCCCTTCTCCCCCGATCACTCAGCTTAGATGGCCGGCCAGCTCTAGGAAGAGTCCTGGTGGTTCCAAACATCTTCCACTTATGGATGATGGAGACCACTGTGCTCATTGGAACTTTCAGAGGAGCAGAAATTTTTCTGTAACCTTCCCCAGCCTTGTGTCTCAAGACAATCGGAGGTCTACAGACAATTCCTTTGTCTTCATGCTTGGTTTGTGGTTTGACATGCACTGTCAACCCTGGGACCTTATATAGACAAGTCTATGCCTTTTCAAATCATGTCCACTCAACTGAATTTACCACAGGTGAACTCCAGCTAAGCTGCTGAAACATCTCAAGAATGATCAGTGGAAACTGAATGTACCCGAGCTCAATTTAGAGCTTCACGGCAAAGGCTGTTATTACTTATGTACATGTGATTTTTCAGCTTTTTAAAAAAAAATTCATAAATTTGCAATAATTTCAAAAAATCTTTTTTTCACATTGTCATTATGGGGTATTGTGTGTAGAATTTTGAGAAAATAAATGAATTGAATCCATTTTGGAATAAGGCTCTAAAATAAAAAATGTAGAAAAAGTGAAGCGCTATGAATACTTTCTGGATTCACTGTTTACACCATCATAAGAGAGTAGAGATGAATTCAGATTTTAAGGTAAACGAATCCTCTGAAAAGTCATCTTCAGAACACAAATAAAGATATTTTAGATGAGATCCAGGAGTTCTCTGAACCCCCATAGACAGAGTGGTCATAAGATGTTTAAATTCCAGTACAGGCACCAAAACCATTGTCAAAACATTCCATGTGGCTTCAGTGGTCCAACAGTAATCATATGAAGCTTCATGGCATCTTTTGTGCACTAAAAAAATGTAAATATGACTTTTGCTAATTTCTCTATTGTCTCAGGTTGTCAGGGTGAATGTTTACTCCGGACAATATGTACTGACTCAACAGTGCAACATACAAGAGTTGCATTTCCCCAAGTAAATGTCCACGCGGACCTGATGCAGCTGAAGAAAGGACATAGCCGAACAAAGTAGTTTTTACAGTTTTTTTTGGCACACAAAAGTATAATTACTGTTCGTATAACTATACTAATAGTTCAATTACTGTTGAACTACTGAATGTTCTGACTAGGTTTTGAGTTCCTTTTCTGAACTTTGAAAGTCTCACAAACTTGCTGTCTATGAAAGCTCTCAGATTTAATCTAAAACATCTTCATTTGGTTTTTAAAGGTTGCTGGCAGCTAGCTCTCTGCAACTCTCACATGGTCAGCCACTGAAGTTAAGCAGGGATGCGCCCAGTCAGTACCTGGATGGGAGACCCTATGGGAAAGCTAGGTTGCTGCTGGAAGTGGTGTTAGTGAGACCAGCAGAGGGCGCTCAACCTGCGGTCTGTGTGGGTCCTAATGCCCCAGTATGTTGATGGGGACTCTATAATGTCAGTGAGCACTGTCTTTTGGATGAGACGTTAAACCGAGGTCCTGACTCTCTGTGGTGGTTGAGAATCCTAGGATGTCTTTCGAAAAAGAGTAGGGGTTTAACCCCGGCATCCTGGCCAAATTTGCCCACTGGCCTCTGTCCATTATGGCCTCCTAACCATCCCCATATCATAATTGTCTTCATTACCCTGTCTCCTCTCCACCAATCAGCTGGTGTGAGCTCAGCTGATGCAATATGGCTGCCGTCACGTCATCCAGGTGGATGCTGCACACTGGTGGTGGATGAGAAGATTCCCATCAAAAATGTGTAAAGCGCTTTGAGTGTCCAGAAAAGCGTTATATAAATGTGAGGAATTATTATTATTATTATTATTAAAGATACGCGAAGGTCTCAGGGATTTGTAACAACATGAGTAAGAGTAATTAATAACAGATTTTTCATTTTTGGGTGAACTCATTGTTTAAGTAATTCATTGAGGGTAAATGACTGTACAGTATGTAACAGACACAGGACGTCTGAAGCTAGCAAGTCTTTGCCATGTTTATATTGTTGGATTGTTTTACTTCTTATCTTACAAGCACAATGACAAAAGATCATACAATGTGTTCGGATCCAAGATTTCCCGGACTTCAGTCTTCTAAAGAGATTCAAGCTCTGTGCTCACCCAGATCATAGAACGGTTCCTCTCGACTTCCCTGAACCACAATCATCTCCAGGAAATTCAGAAGGGCCCCAGTGACCAGGAAACGCTCTGGGAGGGACAGGGTTTGAAGGTAACGCATGTCCAGAGTGAAGGGGTTGTCCGGAGGCGGCATGGTGCACAGTCCCACCAGCTCACTCACTACATCCCATACATGAGTTCCTACAGCACAGAAGAAAGCTTTGAAAGAGCCATGTTTAATGAAATTGTGTATGATAAAACTATTTGTAATGAAATACACTGTAAAAAATTATAATACAAAAAGAAATGACAACAAATGGTTTTGTTATGTTAAAATTGATGAAAAGGCTGATTTATACTTCTGCGTCAAGCGCACACGTATGGTCCAGCACAGCCATCGCGCGGTCACATAGCCCTCATTATGGCCGATGCTGATGCTCTCAAAAAACTACACATTGCAATGACATGTAGAGCAAGCTTTGTGATTGGTCTGCTTGGTAGCGGTGACCAGTGTGGGCAGGGCTGAGAGCAGCGAGCTCGATGGAGCGAGTGTTTACATGTGTCGAGCCCTGTAAAGGAGCTTTGGATGAACTTTTGTTTTGTGTTTACCCTATGATTAAAGTTGTTGCACGTCCACCGGTTCTCGTCTCAGAATGAGCAAGTTTTAGCTACTTGTACATTAAGGTAGCCTTTAGAAAAAACAAAACACCCATGAAGGAACATAAAACCTACTGCCGGCAAGCATTTCGTAAGTGTTATTACAATACAAGGCAATACAAACAGCACACAAGTATAAATGCACGACTACACGCAAGGCAAGTGCCCTGGGTCACGCTGATCACTCGAAGCAGAAGTATAAATCAGTTTTTAGTTGAGGTGACTAGAGAAGTTTATTTGATTCAACAAAAAAAATGAGGCTGCAAGATTTTTTTTACAGTGATAAGAGAAAAGTAAGGCATTCATACGTAACCTTTAACCTTGTAAAAAGAAATGACTATAACATTTTCCAGTCCCTGAGCCAGGAACATGAAGAAACTGTGTTTATGACACAATTATGGCCAATAAAACCTGTTGACGTTGAAATATAGATGTTAAAACCTTGAGGTGATGAAAGCCAATCTGTGATGGACTTGAGCTTCATTGGTGTATCTTTGACTAGAGTATCAGTTCCTCCAACGTTTACAAGGCGCTCATGATTGGAACGAATCCAGGCATATGGTTGCCCATACTTGGCATAGCCGGCTAACAGGAACAGGGTGCAGTTAATTTCCTATGATGAAAAAAAAGTCTTGAGAGCCTCGACCGCTGCAAGACAATCAGAAATGTTTTCTTGATCTCGAACACTTCAGAAGTCAGAGGTATATTAAACTGTATATTATTCCCAAAATCAGAGGGGGATAATAGATAACACTCATGTAGAAAACCCTTAATTCTGATTGGCTGATTGGAAAGTTGTTCCAGGATCAACATAGATGTTAATCCAGGAACATGTCCTACTTGGTAAAATCAGGTTGGTGTACATTAATTAATCACCCTCATGTCCAAATTTGAAAGCTCCCTCATCCTCTATAGACAGCAGTGTTCCTGACTCATTCAAAGTTCAGAACAATACCAAAAACATCCTCAAATCAGACCATATGGCTTCAGTAGTTCAATCAGAATATTATGAAGCTTTGATAATACTTCATGAGAAAACTCATGAATGTGCGCCCTATACTGACACTGAGAAGAAACTGTTGAATGAAGTCATTATTCATGATTTTCTGACTGAACCACTGAAGACACGTTGTTTTGCTACCTTCTTAACTTTAGTACCTTTTCTTTTTTTCGGCACCTTTCTGGACTTTGACTAAGTCGGGACTGTTGATGTCTATGAAGGATAAGGGAGCTCTCGGATTTCATCCAAAGTATGTACATTTTTGTTTAAAAAATGAAGGAAAGTCTCAGGGGTTTGGAACAATTATTGACAGAATTGACATTTTTAGGGTGAACTATCCCTTTAATATTATGCATAATAAAATATTTTATAATAAACTTATAATACTAACTGTAGTAATGACTCCTGAAAACACACCTTTGCATCAAATTAATTACTTATATTTAAGAAATACATTCACCGGCCACTTTGTTAGGTACACCTGTCTGCCAGGCATGTAGACATGGTCAAGACGATCTGCTGCAGTTCAAACCAAGCATCATAATGGGAAAGAAAGCTGATTTAAGTGACTTTGAACATGGCATAGTTGTTTGTGCCAGACGGGCTGGTCTGAGTATTTCAGAAACTGCTGATCTACTGGGATTTTTACACACAACCATCTCTGGGGTTTACAGAAAATGGTCAGAAAAAGAGAAAATATCCAGTGAGCAGCAGATCTGTGGGCGCAAATGCCTTGTTGATGCCAGAGGTCAAAGGAAAATGGCCAGACTGGTTCCAGTTGATAGAAAGGCACCAGTAACACAAATAACCAGCTGCAACAGAAGACCACACCGGGTACCACTCCTCTCAGCTAAGAACAAGAAACTGAGGCTACAATTCTCACAGGCTCACCAAAATTGAACAATAGAAGATAGAAAAAACGTTGCCTGGTCTGATGAGTCTCGATCTCGAGTGACATTAAGATGGTAGGGTTAGAATTTGGCATTAACAACATGAAAGCATGGATCCTGTCAATTTTTCAGGCTGCTGGTGGTGGTGTAATGGAGTGGGGGATTTTTTTTTGCACATTTTGGGCCCATTAGTACCAATTGAACATCATGTCAACGCCACAGCCTACCTGAGTATTGTTGCTGACCATGTCCATCCCTTTATGACCACACTGTACCCATGTTATGATGGCTACTTCCAGCAGGATAACGCACCATGTCATAAAGTTCGAATCATCTCAGACTGGTTTCTTGAACATGACAATGAGTTCACTGTAATCAAATGGCCTCCACAGTCACCAGTACTCAATCCAATAGAGCACTTTTGGGATGTGGTGGAACAGGAGATTCGCATCATGGATGTGCAGCCGACAAATCTGCAGCAACTACATGATGCTCATGTCAATATGGACCAAAATCTCTGAGGAATATTTCCAGTACCTTGTTGAATCTGCCACGGAAGAATAAGGCAGTTCTGAAGGCAAAAATGGGTCCAACCCGGCACTAGTAAGGTGTACCTAATAAAGTGTCCGGTGAGTGACAGAAAACCATGACTTTGAATTATTGCAATAATAATTCCAAAAATATTATAAATCTTACTGACACTCAAACGTTTGAAGAGTGTTTTAAAATGTGTGCATTCTATC
Source organism: Danio aesculapii (assembly GCF_903798145.1). Taxonomy (NCBI): domain Eukaryota; kingdom Metazoa; phylum Chordata; class Actinopteri; order Cypriniformes; family Danionidae; genus Danio; species Danio aesculapii. Next base: position 18,785,620 of record NC_079441.1, on the reverse strand, counting down.
TTAAAGTGTGTAATCTGAAATGATACTCACAGGAACGGCGATCTCTCTCTCACTGGGTGAGGCTGGGAGAAGATGAGAATCAACATTCCTATAATAATAATAATAATGAATAATGAAAATAATTGACATACACCACTATAAATACAGCACTATAAAGGTCATAAATACTACAGTGTAAGGACGTTTTCTCTCCACCTGCTGGGAGTTTGCTGCGGTGTGGCTTCTGGTGTCTGTTGTTGTTGTTGTGGAACCGGCTCTTCCCCTGCTAAAGGAGAGCTGGCATAGTCACTGTCCAGACTGTAACTGCTGCTGAAGGTTGAGCTGGTGAAGGTGGAGGCCACAGACACAGGAAAGCCAGGAGAACGCCATCTCTAAGTGTAAGAAAAGACAGAACCATCAAATATAACTGAAGCAGCAGTTAAGCTTGAGATTAACTTGATCCCAGCAACCATTTTTTGTGTGTGTTTAGACACCTATAGACATGAAAACCTAGACGGCTATGGTTAAAACAAGGCTAAATTTGGGCTGTCAGTAAAAATCGAATAGATGTGTAACAATAGTCCAAAAATAGACTAGTCATCAAAAAGACAGATTAGACTGACTTTACATGTGTAGTCATTTCTGTATATTTGATGACTAGTCTATTTTTGGATTACTGTTAAATGTCTTTCTGATTTTCAGTAACCGCCCAATTTTAGCCTTGTTTTAGCCATTACGTCTATGTTTGGATGTCTCTTAAACACAACATTGCTTGTTGGAATATTCAATGATTCGGCCATTATAACCAGTGAATGGTTAAGCGAATATCATAGATAGTCTCCTATCAAGAAGATTGTAACAATCTAGGTAGACTAGATGGTAAGCAAACAATCAGATGTCAGAATTCATGTGTCAGATGCAGGAGTAAGAGGGAGAAAAAATGATTCAAGTAACTTTGACCAAAGGGCTAAATTGTTATGACAAGGCCACTGGGTCAAAGTATTTCTGAAACAGCACAGCTGTTGCTCCTGGTCAACAGTGGTTTAAAGAGGGACAAACCACAACCAGAGACAGGGTGTTGTTGGGCACCTAGGGTTCATTGAAGCAACAAAGGCTATCCTGAATGGCTTATTATGATGGTTATTCAATCTTCTTATTGCGATAATTGCTAAAGCTTTTATCACTCTATATGGTTTTATCATGATAATGCCCTAAGCTGCCAAAAAGATCACTTTAAAGGCTTTTGCACACCTGGACAATTATTGAGCATGATTATCGCCAAAGCCTTGTGACTGAACAAAAGGTGCTAATGTGAGTGTGCACACTGCTGTATAAAACACCTATCAGAAAAATGTCTTTTTTGTGAAATACATGTGAAAAGCATAGTTTAATCTACTGGGTTTTTTTCAAAAGAATGTTATGCTTAGTTTTTATTGATTTTTTAGGAACATATATCCAGTGGAAACAAAACAAACAAAAAATAATAATACATATATACATACATATACATATCAACGTATATATAAAAATACATCCATTCATGTATATATATATATATATATACATACATACATACATAAAAATATGAAAATAACCTCTTAAAGAAAATAAATAAATAAAATAAGTATAAAATAAAATAGAATAAAAGATTGGCAAACATATATAACCTCTAGAATTATGTAAATGTTAAATTATAGATAATTATATTGTCGTTGTGGAGAAAGCCATCAATTTACTCCATTTTATTTTAAAGATCTCTATTTGTAATCGAAGTGCATATGTCATCTTTTCCATTTCCTCAACTTCTGCTATTATTTTGAACCATTCATCTTCAGTTGGAGTTGGTGGGTCTTCTTTATATCATTTACGGATTATAGCTTTTTTTTTGCCAAAAATATTTTAAATAGATATCGATCCTCATTTTCAAGCTTAATAGGAATATCCCCTAGATAAAGTACTTTGAATGATCTAGGAATAAGAAGATCAAAAATATCATTAATAGTGGAGTGCAGTTTCCCAGAAACTGTTCATTCTTGAGCACTGCCAGATTATATGCACATGATGTGCCTCTTCTACCCCAAAGTTGATTAATGATTTAATTCTTGGTGTAATAAAAAATCTAATCAAGTTTTTCCAACAAAACTCAAGCCACATTCTTGAGCTTGTTGAGGTATGTGGGACAGCATATATTTTAACCCATTAGTCCTGATTCAAAATAATACCTACTTCCTTTTCCCGTTTTATTCTTATATAGTCTGTTGAGAGTTCTCTAGAATTACTTATTGCTCGATATAATTTAGAAATTGTTTTAGTCATACTTTTCTTGCATATCTGAATGAAATCTGCTGGTTTCAAACATACAGGATAATAAAAGAATACAGTTATTAAACAACATTACCCTTATTTCAACCCAACGTAATGAAAGAAAAGTGTCATTTAAAAAAAATAATAATAATCCGGCTGTTTTTTTGTTTGATGTGCTGCACTAAAATCTGGCCCTTTGTTCATGTGGTTGAGCTACTGAAGTTAAAGTAAAACACGGCTTGGTGGCTCTCAGTCCAGTAGGATTCAATGGTAACTTTAATTTCACTTCATTTTCTTTCATGGTTTGTAACTTTTTCCACAAACTTTTGACCAGCATTTGTGTGCTGTAGTGGAGGATGTTTAACAGAAGAAGAAAGGCTTACACTATAAATACACAAAGAACAAGCATGAGGGTGCCACAAGTCAGTGTCAGAAGAATAAAGTTGCACCAAGTGTACTTGTGTATTTCTGTTTTTCATGAACATGAATGTTGAAAAACTTCTCAAAAAATGATGGAGATAAGGCCAAGCTATAAAAATCCCATTGTGCACAAGGCTTAAAAGCTATAATAACAAAAAAAACTGCATTATTGTAGATAAATGTTCAATGTAAACAAATGTTTAAAAGGAAATTATTACCAAAAATAAGATTACAAGTACAATACAAGTACAATAGCTAATGCAAGAATTTCCAATCAATATATCATGATTGTCATAGGCCAGATTAGCATAAAAATGTTAATTAATTAGTTAGTTAAAAATTAATTTCCGATTTACACTTTGAGCATTTGGTGCTGTGATGCACCACTACCAATATAACAATCTGAATATTTATAAAAGACCATCTAAATGTTGAAATAATAAAGAATTATTCACAATATGTTGAAGAGCCCACCATAAAAATATCATGCATGTTCAATATATCAATATATTGCATAACTGATTAGTCTAAGCCAATAGAAGGTCCACTGTGGCACACAAAATTTTATTGTATCACAATATACAGTGCTGCATAGCCACAGGCCAATCAGAGTGCCTGATTGTTCACCATCAAAATCACCTACAATGGTCAAAGCATTGGATCTGAATAATGAACTTGTTGAAAGTGGCCAATGAAGCTTGTTTTCTAGTAATGACGGTGCATCTGGCAATGTTCTGCCTGGAAACCAGTCTTATTCATGTGGACATAAATTTTCAAGAAACCCAGACATTGTTGCAGACCAGCAACACCCCTCCACTACAATGGCCTTCACTGCAGGAAGTGGCCTCTTTCAGCGGGATATTGGTCTCTGCCACACAGCACACAATGTTCAGGAATGGTTTTGGGAACATGCTGAAGAGTTCAAGGTGTCCTAGCCTCCAAATTCCCCAGATCTCAGTCAAATCTGTGGTATGTACTGGACCAACAATTGAATCCACAGTGGCTCCACTTTATAACGAGACTTGAAAGATTCTGCTGATAGTGTCTTGGTGTCACATACCACAGGGCACATTCAGGGGTCTCAAACAGACCATGACCAACAGTTTATTATGCAGGTGGTCATAATTTTGTGACTCTTTATAGTACTAGTGTGTTTAAAGGTCTACTGAAGTGCCTTTTAATGCACAGATTTGTTCAATGTGTGTTTGATGCCAATTTCCATTGAAACAGGAAGACAGGGCTGGACATATCAGGTATCCCCTAAACCAGTGGTTCTCAAAGTGGGGGCCTCAAGATAATGATGGGGGGGTCGTTTGGTGATTTACAAAAATCTCTTATATTTTATTAAACTATTATAATTATCATATTTTATCCATAGCCTACATAAAATAGTATTTAGTAGTTAAATAAAAAATATACAAATAAAAAGCCATCAGCTTTTAAATTTTTTCCACTGGATTGCAACCCCTGGGGTTATTATGCTAGATTAATGACGCAGCAATAGTGTTAGTTGCAGCAGATTGATTTTACGGCACAATGTTAAACTTTGACACCTTTACGGCACTCACGCACATTAAAAATAAAGGCCACGACTGAACATGGAGGATGATCTCCAACTGGCAGACTCCAAAATTAAACTAAAAATAGTCTTGTGCTGTAAACATTATGCCTACCATGCTCATGAAATGAGGTTAATATTAATTAAACAAATGACTTTGAAAAATTATATGGTTGTTTGAATTGCATTTTTTTGTGTTGTAAATATGCTTGTGCTTATATATGTTCCTGTTGGTGTGTGTGCACCGTTGTGTGCAATGATTGTGTGTTTAATACCACCTCCGAGAACAGTGGGGTCACGAGTCACTGGAATTATTATTTTGGGGGTCGCGGGTTGAAAAGTTTGGGAACCCCTGCCCTTAACCATAGATGATAGTCATAATATAAACTAATTTACATAAATAAACTAAGAAAATGTTGTCTATATCATATCTCTGTCAGCCAGTCATTAAGCTAAAGCCGCACCTAAATTTGACAGCAACAGTCTAAACTAGCAGTTCTGAGTTTGACTGACTGTTTCTCCGTTTTGAAATACAGCATTCATTGACGTGTCCAATAGGTTATTTTTCAGCAGTTTGTGTTAAATTGCCATGAAACCAGAATTCACTCACCCAAATGGAAAGCATATTTATATTTTACACAATTTTGTTTTTGTTTTGGAGAACACTTGCTTATAGATTAAAGGGGTGGTCCAGAGTGTGTTTTTAAGGCTTGGTTGTCTTTATAAGATGCAAAGCAATGTGTGCTCATGCTTCACTTGTAAAAAAACATGCTATTTTCCACATATCTTACTTTAGTTCTATACAGCTACTCAGTTAACATGAAAACGATTATTATATATCCTAGTTCCTCCGAAAGCCCACCCTCAAGAGGCTCTGATTGGTCAGCTGACATAATGTGCTGTGATTCGCGGATCGGCTCCATGTCACTAGGAAGTGTCTCTACTATACCATTACAGCGCATCTGGCTACACCCCTTCGCTGCGTTGGGGTGTTTGCTCGTAACATGAAGGGTTTATGACATCATTAACCCGGATGTATTTTTTTGTAGTCCCCAAACTTTGTTCGCTGTAGGCTTCGCTAAGCTAACTCTGTAAAAGCCAATGTCTACTTTTCCATTAAACTTTGAGCGTTTTACATTCAGAGATGTTGTTTATGTTCACACAGCTACATTACACATCAACCAAAGTTTAAAATATGATATCGTAGTGGACCACCCCTTTAACTTAATTGAAATTAACATCCAGACATTTATTAAAAAAAATTTTTTGAAGGGACTTTAAAAGAATATGACACCCCAAAATGAAAAGGTAATCACCCATGATTTTTAATTGTTGGGTAAACTATCCCTTTAAGATCTCTAAATTGACTGTTGACTCACTGATGGGATTCTGACTGAATTTTACAAATATGGCAATCGAGTCTGCTCATGCTACGATTGCCATTCATTATACTGAACAGTTTATGGCTCCCCATTTCAGTCCTTATTCCATTATTATTTCGTTACATTAATTATAACAGGGTGACGCGGTGGCACAGTAGGTAGTGCTGTCGCCTCACAGCAAGAAGGTCGCTGGTTCGAGCCTCTGCTGGGTCAGTTGCCATTTCTGTGTGGAGTTTGCATGTTCTCCCTGCGTTCGCGTGGGTTTCCTCTGGGTGCTCTGCTTTTCCGCACAAGTCCAAAGACATGTGGTATAGGTGAATTGGGTAAGCTAAAAATTGTCCTGTATGTGTGTGAATGAGAGTGTATGTGTGTTCCCCAGAGATGGGTTGCAGCTGGAAGGGTATCCGCTGCGTAAAACATATGCTGGATAAGTTGGTGGTTCATTCCGTTGTGATGACCCCGGATGAAAAAAGGCACTAAGTCGAAAAGAATATGAATGAATGAATGAATTAATTAATGAATGAATGAATAATTATAACATCTGTGCAGTTTTGGAACTCAAATTATGTAAATAAAAATAATTGGTAAACACTTATGACTTTATTCACGTATCCACATACACAACGAAAACATAGGCCTAATAAACCGTCTAATTGTAGGATTTAGTGTAATAAACAAATTCAGTATCTTAATGTTGTCATTCTAATGTTGCTAATGATCCTAATGTTGTCTTATTTAGTTAAAATGGTTTTGTAGTAAAATATAAAAAACAAAACAATAATGTGTCGCATTAAAATTAATTACTATAGTTAATAATTTAAAATTAATATAGTTATAAACTGATAAACTACTTTATCTTTTACTAAACTTTTACCTACTTTTTTATTATTAACAGTTAATTTGTTTGTATTACTAACTATATTTGTTGCAACTTTAATTACCACAAATTACCAGTACTTTAAAAACAATACATTACTTACTACAAATTACTATAGTATATAGCAAATCATTAATAAAAGTTAATATAAAATTAAACAAATAAATACTATTCAATCGCTGGAGCAAATATGAATATCTCTGAAAAATGTTTCAGTAAGGCCAGCAAACAAATAAAATATATAAATATATATAAATAAGTAATGACTGATCATCTATGATGACTGATAGAAAACTGTTCAGTCTATTATATTGAATGGCGATCGGAAACAATGATGCCTATTCGCCCATTTCTTTTGCAATATTTGTCAAATAGTATACTCTATTGTTTATTGTGTACAATATATTTATTATTAACAATATACAGTTGAAGTCACCCTTTAAATTCTGTTTTCTTTTTAAAATATTTCCCAAATGATGTTTAACAGTAAAGCAAGGAAATTTTCACAGTATTTCTGATAATATTTTTTCTTCTGGAGAAAGTCTTACTTGTTTTATTTCGACTAGAATAAAAGCAGTTTTTAATATTTTAAACACCATTTAAAGGACAAAATTATTAGCCCATTTAAGCTAATTTTTTTCGACTGTCTACAGAACAAACCATCGTTATACAACAACTTGCCTAATTACCCTAACCTGCCTAGTTAACCTGATTAACCCAGTTAAGCCTTTAAATGTCACTTTAAGCTGTATAGAAGTGTCTTGAAAAATATCTAGTCAAATATTATTTACTGTCATCATGGCAAAGATAAAATAAATCAGGTGGGGGGGGGGGGGGGCTAATAATTTTGACCTAAACTGTATATAAAAATATATTGATGACGATGTCCGAGAAGACGTTCATAACATTAACATCCGTCGTAACCATATCTGGTTTGCCTAGATCGTGTGTGCTGGATTGTGTGTGCCTGAAACGTGTGTGGGTCTGCGGGACTGCAGCTGGATATTAGTGGAAAATAACACCCACCAAGTCATCATTGACAACAGTCAGCAGAAGTTCCTCTCTTCCTCTTAGCCAGGGCTGGAAATATTGAAAGCCCTGCAGACCAACATAAGAGGCAGTAAAACAGAGGCATTATCTTTAATTACCACAATATTTAGTGCCGTTTGGATATTGTTACTCCAACAGTAACGTTAGCCCACCTGTAAGGAACCCAGTATTGCAAGCTCTGACAGGAAGTGCTGAAGCTTTGTCCTTTGTTGTTGTTCCTGCATCTATCACAAAAGGCAAAACAGTTTAGCCTAAATGATTATAATAATGGACACAATTTACATTACATAACAAACTTGTAACCGCTTAATGGTGAACGAACGGGATTTGATGAAGCCTTCAACTGGGATCGCCGCTTCGTTACTAGGCAACGGCAGCAAGCCTGTCATTTACCAGCATAGGGTTGAGAAAATAAAATCCTTTCCGTGAGTATATGAGTTTAGATGAAATTATTTGAGCTCAGCAATATCGTTTAAGTCCGTCAAGCTAAATCTATTCGAACAGTTATCGAAATAGCGAGATGTTTCATAACACATAAAGATGCATGCAGGCAGGCTGATTTGCATATACTTACACCAGAACTCATGTTTGCATGCACCCTGATGGACACGCAAACCAATTTGCTGTAAATAACGTTTTTTCACATGCAAATTCTGGTAAGCACAGCTGTCACGCCTATTTCTACGTCCACGTCTTTGTCTTCCTCATTGTATTCCTCTTGGAAATTAATAACGCGAGCAATAATCCCTCATCTTAATGTTTTTCATCCACGGGTTCTTGGGGAGAAGTACACGGTATTATTTCGTATTTCTCGCGCTGATATTTTAACGATGCTTAGATGGGAGCAATAAGGGATCATCAGCATTTGTTCGATTAAAAGGAAACGTAAAATAGCGTACCCAAATAGCCTATATTTTACACAGTCATTGGCCTATCCTGTTAAATATTTTAAGAGAGTAACGTTTGAAACATTATATCCTTATTCATTCATTATTTTCCTTCGGCTTAGTCTCTATTTCAGAGGTCCCCACAGTGAAAAATACCACCGACTATGTTTTACGCATCGCATTTACAAACATACACTATGGCCATTTTAGTTTATTCAATTAACCTGTACCACATGTCTTTGGATTGTGGGGGAAACCGGAGCACCCGGAGAAAACCCATGCCAACACCGGGAGAACATGCAAACTCCACACAGAAATGCCAACAGACCCAGGACTCAAAGCAGTGACCTTCTTGCTTTGAGATGACAGTGCTAACCACTGACCCACCATGTCGCCCCATGCTTGAAACATGAAACTGTGAATTCAGATTGATATAACATATATTGATATTTGCATAATTTGATAAATCTGTTTATCAAAGAAAGTCAATCACCCCCCCACACACACACATTATTAGTCAATATGCATATTGGTCCAAAGCATTGCAGGTTTCTGTGTTGACTAGAATTTAACAGTAGGCAGACAAATGACTCACTGCATATATCAAGCAAAGTGATGTCATGTCACCCTGTTGCCCACAACAGGAAGTGAACACAATAGCAGCCTCGCAGTAGAGATTGAGTGGAATGTGTATTGTCTACTAGTGGAGCTACAAATAAATATGCTGTGCGAGACAGAGCACAACATGTACTTTCTGTTTTAATCAAGAATCTTATTAATTGTTCTGCTGAAAGACTGAGCACTCAATGCTATGAAATCGCTATTTCGCTTTTAATCACTTCTCAGAATATTGTAAGTATGAGAGGCTATGTGATGTTTTTATTATAATTGGCGGTAGTTTCTTCCTCTTTTTCTCACAAGGGGATTTAGTCATGAATGCTACTTCTGGTTTTGAATAAAATGTTTGTGGAGACCAAAATGACTTCATATTCTCATTATTGCATCTGTTTTTTTCCTTCTTCATTGGTATGTTATTTGATGATCACATTTTGTGATTTCATCAAGTGATTTCACTTCCTCTCTGACAGATGACAGTTCCCCCCACCACTTCACAAAATAGCTGTGTTGTTCAGACAAGGAAATTTGTGTTTCCTGCATCATGCTTTACAAAAAGAGCTTAATAACCACCCAATTTATTTATCAATGCATATAATTCACAATAGACCTTCGGTGTGAGAATGTTTCTAAAGAGAAGCATAGTTTCTGTTTTTATCCATTGATTCTGCAGATGCCAGAATAATCCCATTCAGTAAAACTTTTCAGTTGGCTCATGAAATATATCCATTCATTGGTTTTTACACAGAACGTTCTTTATATTTTCACTCTGATTCAGAAAAGCTAGAGACTGTAAAAAATGATATGATCAATTAGTCTAGACAGCATATGTTTTTAGTTTATTGTAACTTATTAAACTAAGTTAATCATGTTCTAACTTAATTTTATAAGTTATGCAGACTATTTTAAGTCAGTTTAACACACTGTAAAACCTAACAGTCAAAATCACTAAATGATCATTTTTTAAACGGTTACGTTAACGCAATGAAAAAGATTTATCATAACTCATGAACAGATTTCATTAAGCAGAACTCAAAATGAATGAGTTATGAATGAATGAATTATATTATTTGTGTTTACTTAACTCCAAAACTGGAAGCAATACCAAACCATTTGAATAGCTATATAGTTGTTTGGACTGATAACTGAACTTAAAATGTTTACTAATTATCAACACAAATAATATATGTGTATATGACTCTATATATAGTCATAGTCATATAGTTTACAGTTCTCAAACCATATTGTTTCAAAACTTGAATGGTTTGCTGCAATAGGTTTCCTCGATCAGTTTGAGTTAACTTGTCTTATCGGGTCTTACAGTGCAAAATATAAGTTCAATGGACTCATAAAGTTAATTTGATTCTGTAAAACATACACTGAAAAAGTGTTGCATGCAAAACTGTTGCAAACAATTTATTTGTGTTGAATTTAAACAAACAAATTAAATTGAGCAATGGTTAACTTAATTTGTTTGATTAAATTCAGCCCAAATAAATAGTTTACAACCACTTAATGTAAAAAAATTGAGTAAATCCAAGGAATCATCTTTGAATAATTTTTTCAGTGTTGAAAAATAAAGAGAGAAGACACATGCTTGGTGCATTTCCTAAAAGCATGACATGATTGTGACACTTTCTCCAACCTTGAATGTCGAATCTAATGAAAAAAATCCATTTATATTGTCATTTATATGATTCATTCACATTTTTGTTTTGTTACCTCCCTTTTATTTAAGGTCAGTGGCAAGAACTATTATATTGAAGAAGACAATATAAATGTTGTTTTGTCTTGAATTTTAAATGACACACTAATTAGTAAAACCCATTATCATGCACAGATAAATTATAAAAAATATTTAATAGTTGTGTTTTTTGTTTTGTTTGGGATTGTTTTTGTATATAATAATAATAATAATAATAATTCTTCCAGTATTTTGGGGTTCTGGTAGCCTATGTCAGCGACTCAAATAAATGTTTTATTTGCGTTTGCTCCCACCGTGTGGCCAAAAATAGTTATTGCACTGATTCAAAATAGAAAATAAATTCATTTTTGTAGTGCTGAAAACATTTAGGTACTTTCGAATAGAAATAAAAGTTCAATATAGTGATAAAAAAACAATGCATAAACGAATCTAAACATATAAACAGATCACTCTAAGTTGATTCTGCAATAAATTTTAATGCATCGTTTTTTCCCCACAGAGTTTAGACTATTCTTTGCTTAAATAATAAGCGCTAAGATTTAATCAACACACGTCTCCCACCTATATATTTTTCACATAAACGTTGCTAAAATTGCTTGTTTAGTTCACATCCATTACAACTTTCAACTTTCCAGTGCATTTTGCCCCATGTGACCATGTATATGCCAACAAATGTCAGCTATCAAATATCAGGCTCGTGGAGGTAAACTGCTCTTCTTCTCTTTCTCATATTGGTCATGACAACAGCAATGGCTACCATATGTGCAGACATTTGATTGAAGTCATTAATCAAACAACTTTCTCATATCCCCTATGGTTTTTCCTTGAACTTGCAACATGTGGGAGTATATAAAGTTCTGGATTCTTTGTCCGTCAAGCATTTTTTCAAACAAAAAGTCGTAATATGATTCAGTGTGGCGCATGTCTTTTGCTTCTGCAGTTCTTACAGCAGTGACTAAAGTGAATATTACATAAGTTAAAAATGCTGCAATTGTTCATCCTAAAACTACTTTGCCTTAGTACTGTGGAAAACACTTTTCAATTAAAATACAATTTGCATAAACTATTTCACAAAAGAGGACGGAGCTTTACAGCCAATGTTCTGCAGCTAACAAATAACTGCAGCCAATTATTAAATTACATTTGCCCTAATAAGCACAGCTGCTGCTGAAGAAGACAATCAAACACGCCCACTTTCTAACGAGTCAATCACCATGACACGTTTAAAACCCAGTCAGCAGTCAGTTGATCTTTACTCTAAGCCGTTTAGCTTAGGATAGTGCGGTTTAGTGCTAATGTAGTTTTGGTTATAGTTTAAGCTACCATACTACAGACACTTCTGGTAATCAGTGGCCATGGCGTTAGAGTTTGTTTCAGGGTAATTTTCTTTTTTTTTTTTTAAGAGTACGTTTGTACCTATATTTGGAATCCAAATACAACTTCATTTTTGTTTCTGTCTTTGTAGAGGGTTACTTCTCCTGTGTGCAGTAGCTTTTTCTCTTCCTGACTTCAAAGGCACGTTTCAGCAGTCCCTCATGCAGCCACAAGGTAAGGGATTACCAGAAAGAGTTTCATGAAGTTTTAATGTCTGTGCTTGTCATTTATTATTATTATTATTATTATATTTTTATTTTTTTCTCTTTCTCTCTCCTAGTTCCCATTCAGGTGGAATGCAAGGCCCACTATTTGTTAGTCTCCGTAGATATACCACCATCTGGTTTGAAGCCACGTTTTGAGGCCATTGGTGTGTGTGTTTTTCGTTCTATTTTAGAGTGCTCTAATGTATATGCACATTACACCCCCCCCCCCTCTTGGGTTCAACTTTTCTTTTTATGATCCCTTAGATGCTGCAGGTGTGTATTCTATTACTGAGCGCTATGCAGCTCAGTGTGGTTATACTTACTCTGTCCAGCCTCTTCAAGGTCGTGTTTTTCTCAGAGCCTCTTATTTCTCCTGTCACACGGACAATCAGGTACAGAACATCTTCATTGATGCACCACTTTCAGGACGGTGGTAATTGAGTTACTGCTATTGGCTGGACTTTTGTGTAATTCGGCAAAGATGCATTGGCGTGTGGGTTTATTTATTTTTTACAAATCTTTCAAGATTGACAAGGTCTTCAACTTCATGTTTCGTGTGGTCATCGCGGACCAGAGTGGGCTGGAATCATTTTTCAATGTGTCTCAGACTTGCAATGTTCATACTTTCACTCCAAGAGAAGTTGTTTGTGAGGAGAACTACATGGAGGTATGAGTTTTGCTCTTATGTAGTGTTTGTCCTGCCAATCTTGTAAACCTTGCTTTCACCCATCTAGGTGTCTGTGAAAGCTGAGATGCCTTGCCTTTCAACTAGTATGATAAAGGGAGAATTCTCTGAAACTTACGCAGTGGTGGGTAGTTTGCTCGTTCAAGTCTTACAATTTAAGAGATTTGGATTGTTTGTTTGTTTGTTTGTTTTTTTTTTTATTTATTTTTTTTTTCCTTCTCCCTATCTAGGCTCACAGTTCAGCAGTAGAGGCCTGGCAGATTATTCTGCAACAAGAGGGACAACGATCCAAAGTTATGTCAACTGAAGAGGCTGCTGCTCTGGGGTACACCGTAATGGGCACACCCAGCAGACTTGTTTTTCGGACTGCCTATGGCCAACCTCATGCAACTGTCAAAATGGTATGGATTTATTTTTATTAAATGTACTTCCACCGTTTGGGAACAATTCACTTTGGCTTTATTTTTTTATAAACGTTAGGAATTGTTTACACCAACGTTGACCATTGCATCAAACTTGTTTCAGGTCAATGATGTCGCAGTTGAAGCGATCCATGCCACAGTGTTTTTCAGACAGACCTGGATGGTGGTCATGATGGATCTGGTTGCATCTTGCTCAATGGGTAAGGACCACTTGTATTTAATCACTTGCACGATGAATTTTCAGGTGCTATATTTCAGCATTGCTTGTAATTTATTACAGATGAAGGTCGTTTTGATGGCTATAGACTTCAGTGGAGAACTCCTGCAGTAATGATTCCACTGGCTGTAGGGCTTCCTGTCTTGAGGACAGAGTACATGGCCATAGGTGTTGATGGTGAGATTGTGGATGAACTGCCTGCAAAAGAGCGTGGCTACTCTGTGATGGTGGTTGGGAATACTGTAGAGAGTAGCATCCCCTTTGGTGCTGAGGGAGGGTACAGAAAGGTATGAGTCATTTTTGTATCACTTATGATCCAGAGAATTTGTTAATTTTTTTTTTTTTTTTTTTTTTTTTTTTTTTTTTTTTTTTTTTTTTTTTTTTTTTTTTTTTTTTTTTAAACCTTCCTTTCAGAGCTTCATAATGGAGAATGTGTATTATGAGATCTACACTGTCCAGCTGGCCTACCAGCAAACGTATGTGGACCACAGTGGTATGGTGACTAAGAAAAATGTAGTGCGGCAAATATCCAGTCCGCTAGTTCCTCGTGTTCTCTATACCGTTAACAGTGAGTTGGAATTTTTTTTTTTTATCTTAAATTCAATTCCCTATTTCCATATTTAACTGTACTGCCTCTCCAGAAACCAACATTGTGGAAGAAATCTTTACCATCTATCTGGGCAATGTACCTACTGATGTGGAACTGGTGTCCATGGATTTTAATGGACAGGAGATCTCTGTATCGACTGCCATCCAGATGGGCTATTCTATCACTAGAGTCTCTGAAACCAATTTAACCTTTGCATACATCATTAGGGTGCCGTTTCAAGACCAGTTTGTTGTGAAAAAGGTGAGTGAATATCTGCGGCTCACTAATTTTAACTGGGATGCATTTATGTAACTATTTAACTCCATACTGTTTCTCTTCAGTTTGTTTCAGAGGGTGTTCTTGAGTACTCGTTGAACGTTAAGTGGACTTTGAACATCATACCTCAAATGGAGACCTATTACCACTATTCCTTTGTGTCTGCTGTGGTTGTTAAAGCCTGTAAGACCCTTAATTCTGGTTTTGTGCACTAATTTTAAACCTTGTCTTGTGCACTGATGGCTTTTCAACTTTCAACAGCCCCTCCAGTTTTTGAGAGCATGTGTGCTGCTTATGGTGTAAGCTTCAGGAAAGAGCACCGTGGCTATGATCATTTGTGGGACTTTGCTGTTGGCCGCCACAGGCTGACCCCACAACTGATTTCAGAGCGTGGCTACAAAGTTACCAACGACAGCAGCGCCTTAATAATGGATGTGCCTCTATTTACAGCTGGATACACCTATGAGGTCTGTTAAGCACTCATGAGACTGAAGTTGTGGGTGGGGTCCCCCCCCCTCAGTGTTTGCCTGTAGATGACATTGTGGACCTCACTCTGTTATAGGACATTACTCTACAACAGTTCTCTGCCAAATTTGAGATTTTCACAAGAAATGCTCAAACACTGGAAACTGTGCAATCTTCAGCCAGACGCTGCCTCTTCCAAACCACTGAGCTCTTGGGTAATCTTGGTGTTCTTGAAGTTTGGCTTTGTAGAGTATTGTGGGTCTTAAGCTTGAGTGGTGGTTTGCATGCTATTAAACTGTCACTGTCTTGTAGTGTGCTCTCCTGAGGGTATTATGACTGTAGTGAGTGACATCACTAAAGCAATACCTAATGCAGACCCTGCCCGGACCACACTATTAGACCCAAGCTGTGGACCCAAAGAAACTGATGAGAGGAGAGTCCTTTTCTCTTTTGGCCTTAACACTTGTGGCACTAGAGTTGAGGTGGGTGACTTATTATTATTATTATTATTATTATTATTATTATTATTATTATTAATTTTTTTTTTTTTTTTTTTTTTTTTTTTAAATCTAATTGCATGGTTCTTGCTCTTCAGATTGACAAGTGGTATGTGACCTATGAAAATGAGATCAAACTTCATGAGTTGTATTCCTCTGACGCAAAGCCAGTCATCACTAGAGATGCTGCATACAGGTATTTATGTCTCTTGAGTAAAAATGAAGCCTTCTAAAGCTGCTAGTTAAAGTGTAGGAAAGCAATGTTCACAACCGACCAACTTATAGTAATCCAACCACCACAATATCAATTTTTCCAGTTACTGTAGTTTACACTAGGTATGTTGAATTGCACCACCCATGACTGACTAGTAAAATCCAAGATTCTCAAAAGCAAATGTGTTCCTATATAGTTCACTGTAGGGGGGGGGGGGGTCTTGCATGGAAGACTAATGGATGAGCATAGGCGGAGGGTGAACAAACTCGTGGGTAAGGCTAATATATGTGCTGCCCTTAATGCATTTAAAGATTTGACCGACCAAAGATGTTAAAAGCACTGCCCATCAACAAACGTCTGTTATGATCAACACAAATTAAACTAGCCCACTGATCTACACTACAAGTAGAGTTTGGGATCAGTTTATTTAAAAAAATTAATTAGAATTATTCTGTCCAACGCAGCATTTATTAAATGTTAAAAAAAATTATTACTTGCTGTGAGGTTTCAAATGAAATTACTAGTAGCTTTTTACTTTTAATATAATAGTTAGAGTAATTTCTGAAGGATCATGTGACCCTGAAGATTGGAGTAATGAAGCTGAATTCATCTATAATTTGTTTAACTACGTTTGAACATTTCTTAGTGCAATAACACTTAACAATTTTACAATGTGTACTATATTGATAAAATATAGCCTTGAGCAGAAGCCTAATTTAAAAAAAATCCCACTGACCCCAAACTTTGGACCCATAGTGTTTAATATAATATTTGTAGCCTTCTGTTTAACAAACAAGTGTTGACATAGCAGTTAATATAAATATTAGCCACTGCCCTCATGCAGCAAAAACTTTCTTTTAGACCCGGCATTATAAGTGATGTCTTAAATTGCAATAAATTTGACCCTGAAATGTAATATTTGAAATG
The DNA here is from genome assembly GCF_903798145.1 of Danio aesculapii. Classification (NCBI taxonomy): domain Eukaryota; kingdom Metazoa; phylum Chordata; class Actinopteri; order Cypriniformes; family Danionidae; genus Danio; species Danio aesculapii. Next base: position 18,768,971 of record NC_079441.1, on the reverse strand, counting down.
TAAAACTCCAAACAATTGCCTAAAGATTACTACACCATTACAATGAAACATTTAATGCTGAAAACAAGTTAAACCAGAATAATATTAAATTTTTCTCGTAATACTCATTTGTCATTTTATGTCTGACCAGCAAACCAGAATAGTTTGCTGGTTTTGTTTTCAGAGCTGCTGTGAACTCGAGTAATAAACAGCCCTTATCAGTGCAAAGTTCAGAGTTGGACAGTTCCCCATTTCGAAAGCTTTACTAGTAACTATTGCATGAAGAGATCTGGTGCAGTGCTTTTGAAACTGTAACATGTAATCTCTGCCTAATCTTGTGCTAATACTTAGCCATTAGGGTGTTTAAACCTTTAAAATCAATTTGAAGCAGTCACATGGGTATACTCAAATGAGGCTTTGGATGTCACTAATCACATGATTCTGGCAAAACAAATCAAGCTCCGCATGTGAGTTCATGTGCGGCTTCTCTGTACATCTTTCTCCAGGGTGATCGTGAGGTGCATTTACCCAGTACGTTACCTTGAAACCCTTTCAGTGGACCTGAGGTTCAAAGTTGATGCGGCTGGAATTGGAGTAATACAGTCTGTGATGGGTAAGTTGAAGCATGTGTCTGCAGTTTTATTATAACTGCATGAAGTAATTTTATTTTTTTTTTTTTTCCCCAGCTCCTCCCAAAATCGTTGAGACTGTGCAAGTCCAGGAAAGCGCTGTTTATCACCCATCTTTTCAGGCAACTGTTATAGAGAAACCAGTTCAAGTCCAGGAAAGTGCAGTTTTTCGTCCATCTTTTCAGGCAGCCATTGTTCAAAAGCCAGTGCAAATCCAGGAAAGCACTGTTTTGCAGCCCTCTTTTCAGACAACCATTGTACAAAAGCCAATTAACTACAAGCGTCTGGGCCATTTGCGCTGGTCTGAAGACAAACATGCTCATAGGTGACTTGTCATTTTCTCTTTTTTTTTTTTTTTTTTTTTTTTTTTTTTTTTTTTTCGTTTTTATAATGGCCCATGTAACACCTCTTTCTCCACCCCCCCCCCCCCCTTTTTTTTTTCCCACAGGACAAAATAGAAACTTTTAATTTGAATTGAATAAACATCTTAAGCCTTAATTTTTGTGTGGTTTCATGTTTAAAATTGTCATTCTAAGTACTTCTGGTGCCCTTCTAACTCAAAGATATGACCATTCTTGATGGCTAATATTTTAATAAGATGCATTTTAAGGTTTTAAACAACTGTACAAGTCAGTTTAGCAGAAGTCAGTTATTGTGTATCAGTCCATGGTTTACTGACACTGTCCTGAATGGCCAAGTGGAGTCCATTTACCAAAGAGCCTCTGTTATAGAAAAAACCACTAGTTTCTACACCATGTAAGGAGCTCCATGTCTGCTGATGTCCAGTGTGGAGTGGTAGTGCTTTAGACACAACCTGTGGGTTCTGTGTGGAAGCCATGCAATTGGTGGTACTGGTTTGGCACACACGTGGAGTCTTTGTGCTTTGAAGAAAAGCTAACTGGGTCTGTGACTTGACCAAATTCTGAATGAGACTTTGGGTCAGGATATGATTCTGATGGTGGGTTGGTGTTAGAATTTGCTGACTTGGATGAGCCAGTGCTCTAGTCAGGTTAAGACCATGATGGTGGTTTGAATTAATCTGTAACTTTTCTCTCCAATCCTCCTGCTGTTGCCGGTGAATCTTCATGTGAGCATTTCTGCTTTTGATTTTATAGAACATTCTGAAAACACAATTTAAAATGTTAATCAAACTTACTTAAAATATAATTTAGCAAAATACTAAAGTGTGTTACTGTTAAGAAGAGTTGAAATGCATTCAGGTAAAGGGTAATTGATTAATCAAAAGTAAAAATAATACTTGAGTCTTTTTATAAACTATTCCATAAAATTAATCTATTTCAAAGTTACAAACCGTACATTTTCTAAAGCCGGAGTGCTTTTATTTATTTTTTTTATAAAACCTCATGCACAGGCCTCAAAACACATGCAAAATGATAAAATACATTGCAAATACTTGTGATTTTGTGACTTGTGAATGATCACATTGCGATTTATATCGATGCTGAAACTTTTATACAGCCCTACTTAAAACCATAGTTTTCATAAGGCATGTCTAACAAAAGCATGCATTTGCAAAAAGCCATGATCTTCATTTTGACAAACCAATTAAATCTGTTATTACAGGAAAAATGTCTGCACTTACTTTCCACACTGTTTACAGGGAAAGCTTGTGGGAAGTGGTGCAGTATTAATCAGTCTGTCAAGATTGGCTTGATTAACCATCATCGTTGGGGCAGGAGCAACCTGTGAAAGATTAAGTGACATGTTTTAACTTTTTTTTTTTTTGCAGTTACTTAATGGGCTATATGCACAGCTTTTTCAGCCAACGATAAACTTCCGGTGAAAGTTTCATAAAGTTCCTTTTGCAACATTGATACTGTAATGTAATTCAGGTATAATCAGTATACTTAAGCATCCATTTAGTTGTTACAGCATAAAAAGAGATGAAAGGTTTAAATGCAGGCACCGTCATTAGCAGCGGGCTGGTGCAGAAATTCCATTGAAAATACTGGTGTAAATTTAATTTCCATATTTAAAGACATGATGCGGAAAAGTAGAATTTAATGCAGTATTGTTTGGTCTGATACCCATTTATCAAATCTCAGCCAGGCAGTGAAGATCGCAGTTTATTATTATTGCTATTATTATTATTTTTAAAGAAACCAGATTTTAAACACGATTTATTGATTATCCATGGTGATGACAATTCACCGGAAGCCCTGGGGCTGGCTGACTGAAATTAAAAGTCTGTGTGAATATACCCCTTTGGGCGTTTTAACAAAAAACATTGCCAGAATGTCTTCCAAACTATGTCCAAGACGAAAGCTGCTGGTTGTTACATGTTTTTAAAGTACAGATGAATTGGCACTGATTAAGAAACTTAAAACATTTCCTTCAACGAAAATAGTAGCCTGCTGATATTATTAGTTTGATTTACTTTCCTCAAACTGAGTGCTTGACGCGCATGCGCGGCATTATGCGCTCACGAAACGAGGCTTAAGTCTGTAAAGTTTGCTACAGTGAAGTCGGAATATCACTTTCCCCGTTTCAAAATGAATTTGCCTGGTTTACAGACAAGGACACGGTCGTAAAATGTAAGTTAGGGACTGTGGAAACACATTTCTCAAACGATTTATTTACAGTATACCGGCCACGGTAAACTAACGTTATTCTGCTTCGTTTGAAGCGTTCAAAGTTTTGGATAACTTGGCGGCTCAGTTAAAGGTTATGGCAAGTTTTTAGACATATAGTATATTAAACACACGTTTTCACTGTATTGCAAGTGAATTAAGTCAATTAAACAGTTTGTTTTGAAAATGTATTCGGCTGGCGGCACCTGAAAACATTGTAAACGCAACATGTTTTCGACAGTCACATTCTAGGTAACTGAAAGTCCATTAAAAGGGTGATATTGCTTAATTTTCGATTTTAATAGTCTCAAAAAAGATATGTATAGACTGTAGTCTCAAATATACTTCATTAGTCCATCTATTATAGTAATGTCATTTCAATAATCTCATCTGTTAACATGTAAATAGTACAGCATGCACAGGCATAAACATAGGCATATAGCTATGATTTCTTTACTTGCAGTTTTCTTGCTGCTGTTTTTTTTTTTTTTTTTTTTTTTTTAGAGGAAAACACATAGGATATGTGATTACATAGTTATATAATCAAGCTCTGAACCACTGATACGAATTTTGAAACAATTCATTAAATATTTCTAAGTTTCACCTGCAGGAGTTCAAGTGATGTCGGTCCTACCTGACTGATGACGGCTGCAAGTCTTTCCGCCTCCAAACTTTCCTTTTCTCTCTCCCTCTGCTTCCTTTGTTTCTCTGAAAGCCTCTTGGAGTTGTAGTAGAATTCAATACATTGTGACACTGACTTTGTTCTCACCTGAAAGTATAAAGATGCCAAATCGCAAATGTGATCTCTAATATTCGGTGACTTGGCATTTTAAGTAGTCAATGGGTTACCATTTTGTGTATAAAGGAGAAGTCTTTGCCATAAATTGCGAATGCTTTATGGAACATTTTCTGTTCACTGGGAGTCCAGATGTCCTTGCCTAAATGGAAACAGAATTAGTCTCATTTCACAACATACAGTGCTCAGCATATATAAGTACACCCCTCACAAATCTATCTTTTAAATTCATATTTTTTATAGGAAGCTATGCAATATTATATTTGTGCATATACATTTGATTAGTCAGTATTGAAGCCAAATCTGGAGCTAATCTAACAAAATAACTTATGAGAACGGCCCAGAAACTAGTACACCCAAATTTGTATGTTATAGAAAAATATTAAATACACATTTATAAAAGAGGAAATTGAAAAATTTTGTGGAATATTTGTAGGTTGTAACTTATTTTTGCAACATTTGCTTGAATTTAATTGCATTATCTTGGTGACTAAAATAGTATTTTAATAAATATATGGGTTTAATAAATCTGTTTTGTTTAAATGCACCAATATACATTACCTACATTCACTGAGAAATGGATAAAAAGTTCGTTTTCAAAATGGGCTGTACTTGATTATGCTGAGCACTGTATAGGCTAAATTTTTTTGGTGAATCTAGAATCAATTAGGTGTTTACCAGAATAGTGGTAGTTCTCTGATGGAGGGGAGTTTGTAAACAACAACATCTCCAGCGCTGCCTGTTGAATGAAATATTGGAGGAGGTGGAGATCAGGAAAAAGATATGAAGAATTGCTTTGTCTATATTAGAAGTATATATTACCATTGACATTTAGAGAAGGTCATTTTAAATATTGCATAAATATATAAATAGTAATTAATAATAAATGTTGCACTAACTAGAATATCTCCCTGGCAGCAAGACAGGCTATGAAGAGCAAGCTCCAAGTTGGCGCCACCTCCTGGCAGAACACTGGAGGCACTCAGGTCAAGAAGATTCTCCACTGAGGTTCGAGATCACTCATTAATGCATTTTCTAGAAACTGCTGTTTTGAAAGTAGCTGTGGTGTGTTATTTAGATTACCATGCTGTAAGAGGATGTCATGTTCTTCTAACTCCACCCAAGGTTTCCATAATAACTCCTCCCGGACTGGTTCCTCTGAATGCATGCTGTGTTCACTTTCAGCTACCAGATCTGGTAACTCTGCTTGATACTCTGGGCCAATATTTATGCACCTTGGGTGTGAATTTATTAGAAAAAAAATGGTTTTACCAAAACAAGAACAGCAACATTTTACACAATACTTGTACACTGTAAAACCCAATAAGTTGAGCCAACTTAAACTGTTTGAGGAAACCAATTTCAACAAACCATTTGAGTTAAAATACTAATCAATCTGAGTACTGTAAACTTGCTCCATTTAAATTGAAGAATTAGAGTATTAACTAATTACCTTCAACATTGAGTTTAAAACTCGTTTCAAATTAGTAGAATTAACTTTCAGTACAATTTGAGTTAACTACACTCATTTCATTTGATAAAGTTGGTTTTACAGTGTACATTTATTTCTGCACAGATCAAATGTCATTATTAATCTTTTCAGACATATTAATTATGAGGTTTATGGTGACATCAAGTTTTCTTGTTGCAGTTTAATTACTGAAGCTTTTATAATGCTATACAGCTTTATCATATTGACTTAAGCTGTAAAAATAAGGTTACTCATAACGTTATAACTGGTATAATAATAACAAAAATTCTTTCATTCATTAGTTTTCATTCGGCTTAGTGTCTATTTCAGAATTTGCCACAGTGAAATAAGCTTATCACTGTTTCTAAACTTATCAACTTATCAAGCATATGTTTTACAAAGCAGATGCCCCTCCAGCCGCAATCCAGTAATGGGAAACACCCATGCGCACTTACTGACACACACACTACCATTTTAGTTTATTCAATTAACCTATGTCTTTGGACTGTGGGGGAAACTGGAGCACCCAGAGGAAACCCACACCAACATGGGGAGAACATGCAAACTCCACACAGAAATGCCAACTGGCCCATGCCGCCCAATAACAAAAATACTTGGTGTATTGCTTAATTGTGCTTATACATGCTCATAGTAAACAAATACTTCAACCAAATTAAATTGCAGAAGGAATATAAAGTAGGTAAAATAGGTAACACTTTATAATAAAGTTTCATTATTAAATGTTGTATTAAATGTTAATTTAATGAAGGGTGTCATGGTGGCGCAGTGGGTAGCACGATCACCCCACAGCAAGAAGGTCGCTGGTTTGAATCTTGGATGGGTCAGTTGGCATTTCTGTTTGGAGTTTGCATGTTCTCCCTGTGTTAGCTTGGGTTTCCTCCGGGTGCTCCGGTTTCCCACACAGTCATGAGCTATACACTGTAAAAAGTGGAAACTTAAACAAATTATTTTGACTTGTTACAATTAAATAAATTAAGTTTGACAAACTTGATTTATAACAGTTGTCAGTAATAAATTAAGTATAAGTATTGTTCACTATCAATAATGAGCAATACTTGTATTTGCCACAAAACATAAAAGTATTATTTTTATATTAACATGGGGAGGGAATTATTTGTACGGTAATAAATGTATTTTTACTATTATTATTACATGAACAATATCATATTGAATGATTTGTACTGTATGTACTGTTCCATTAATGTTTTCTTAAACAAATTACTAAAACTTGTTACACCTACAAAAGGACTAACTTAAAGGGGTGGTCCAGAAAGTAATTTTAAGGCTTGGTTGTGTTTATAAGATGTTAAGCAATGTGTGCTCATGTTTCACTTGAAGGAAATCATGTTATTTTTTCATAAATCTTACTTTGATTATATACAGCTACTCAGCTAACATGAAAACGACTGTCATATTTCCTAGTTCCTCTGAAAGGCCCGCCCTCAAGAGGCTCTGATTGGTCATGTGTCATAATGTGCTGTGATTTGGGGATTGTGAGTCCACAGCTTCTGCTTGCTGGAGCAGCTCCTTTGATGAGATTTTAACCGAATCCAGCACTGAACTGGCAGAGAATCTGGAGCTGTGTTTTGTCAAATCATGCTTGCTATGTATTTTATAATTCTCTGGAACATAATTAATATTGAACTGTAAGCACTTCTGTCTTTGTGTCGTGTCATTTGGAAGCCCAAATACAGAAATAGAAGAAGCTCTTTGGAAATAGCAGCCTTTGGATGGAATTTAAGCTCTCCCTCTGCTATAACATCATAGCGCCTCCTGCCATGACCCTTAGCTGTGCAGTAAGTTTTACATTCAGAGATGCTGTTTATGTTCACACAGCTACATTACACATCATCTAAAGTTTAAAATATGATATCGTAGTGGACCACCCCTTTAATTTATTACTGAAAACTGTATGTCAAACTTAATTCGTAATTTAAGTAATTTTGTTTAAGTGTTGGGTTGCAGCTGGAAGGCCGTCCGCTGTGTAAAACATATGCTGAATAAGTTGGCGGTTCATTCCACTGTGGCGACATTTACTCTTAATAAAAAATTAACATTTTTAAAAAAATCTATACAGTTGAAGTCACAATTATTAGCCCTCCTGAATTATTAGTCCCCCTGTATATTTTTTGTCCAATTTCTGTTTAACGAAGATAATTTTTTTTACAATACATTTCTAAACATAATAATTTAATAACTAATTTCTAATAACTGATTTATTTTATCTTTGCCATGATGACAGTATATAACATATCACTTTTGGTACTAGTATTCAGCTTAAAGTGCAGTTTAAAGACTTTAGGTTGTTTTAAGAATTAGGTTAATAAGGCGAATTAGGGTAATTAATGGCAAATCATTGTATAACTGCACAATATTGCTTTAAAGGGCTAACAGTGTTGACCTTAAAATGGTTTAAAAAAAATAAAAACTGCTTTTATTCTAGCCGAAATAAAACAAATAAGACTTTCTCCAGAAGAAAAAATATTATTGGAAATACTGTTGAAAATACCTTGCTCTGCTAAACATAATCTGGGATATATTTAAAAAAGAAAAACAAATCCACAGGAGGGCTAATAATTTTGTATGACTTGTAATCAGATCAAGGCTATGATTTTAACATGTTAATAGGCATTAACTAAGAAATTAGTATAATTAATAAAATCTTTTACCTTTTCATTGTCAGTTTAGTTTAACTTATGTTGGCTAATGTCTAATTCACAAATGTTAATTAATGTAGCCTTATTGTAACTAATGTATGTAACTAATTGTAGCCTTATTGCACAGTGTTAGCATGCAATACCCCTATAAATAGTCACAGAACATTCACTCAATATTTCAGCATTCGCACACGCCAGATTAAAATGTGAAAATGTTCATGTTTGAACTATTCATTTAACCAATTAAGTCTCCAAGAATTTGGCTCCTATTATGAGCACCACTGCAAATACAATGTAAATATTCTTTAAAATCACTCCAATAATAACAAACAATTATTCATATTTTAAACTATCAATATTGTGCAAGTTCATTGTCACAATATATTGAATTATTGACTTTCGGCATATGTTTATTAAGAACAATTAGTTTTTTTAAAGACAGACAAGACTGACACTAGCGGTCAACTTAAACTTAAAAGTAGCAAAAAAAAAAAAAAAAACATTTACAGTAAATGCTTTTAACCTTTGTGAGTCCTCATCTTTGCTCTCGTTTGTCCACAGTGCTCTGTTTTCCACAGCCAGGGAAGACAGCAGGTTGCAGAAGAGCCCTGTGCCACTGCGTGTCGGGTTCAACATTGGAGGTGGTGTATAGTGAGATATAGTTTCTTCCCAGTTCTCCATGAGCTCCCTGCTCAGCTGGATCACACTGCTGAAAGGCACTCCAGTATATACAGAACAGGGAACATTCTACACGAGACAACAGGAAACAACAAAGCTGTGAGTGAGTGATGATGATGATGCATAGCCTGTTAAATTTGAACAATGCAAAACAAGATATTAGTAACTTTTCAGTTCTTTCTGATTTTCATATATATTTATATCTATCTATATATATTGCTTGATCTACTTTTTTGTTATGTTATATACTTCGCTGTTTTGAAATTTTGAGGGAATGGGCTATATGCATAGGAAGTGATTTTCAGCCCCCGATAAACTTCTGGTGAAAGGTTTATGTGACTATTTTCTTTTTTATAGGTTTCCTTTTAAAACACTAATAATATAATTTAAAATACAAGTAGTTAAACAGACTTGAGCATTCATTTAGTTGTTCAAGTGTAAAAAGAGAGCAGCAGGCGAGCACAGAAACTTCATTAGAAAGACTGGGGTAAAATAAACTTCCATGTTTTAAAGACATGGTGTGGAACTATGGAATTTAATTCAGTGCTTTTTGTCTGGTCTGAGACCCACTTTATATTGTGTATCAACCAGGCAGTGAAGATCATTGTTTATTAAAGAAACCAGACTTTTAAAGAAACCTTGCAATTTCTTAAACGTTGCAATTTGTAATGTCATGACAGTTCACCGGAGGTGCTTGAGCTGGCTTACTAAAAATTAATATCTCATTAAGATTTTTCAATATTTTTGAAAGAAGTCTCTTGCATTTAGTAGTCATTTTATTTTAATTCTAATTTGCAGTTTTTTTTTGCTCAAGAAAAGTTTTTTTTAAACGCTGTCTTTATTGATTTTAGGAGTTTTTAACATGAACTACAGAAATCAAAATCAAACATACCAAATTAAAAAACAAATTAAAATAAATAATAAATAAAAAAAATATATCAGTGCTTCTCATAGGTTTGAAATATACTTGTGGTGGTACTTGGATTAAAACACACCACTTACCCACATCACATAAAATAATAATAATAATAGATGTGACAAACAAAACTTTATTTAATTTTTAACAATTGTTTTATTTATTATGACACTGTTATACACTGTTTCTTTTCAATGGATTAAAGTAAAAAAGACTGTTGAAATAAAAAAAAAAAAAAAGAAATCCACTATTTCTCTTTTATGCTATTCAGGAGCCATGTGCTCACCCACTGACAGGTAGAATCCCTTCTCTCTCTTTCAAGTTTAAAGCAAACGAATGCCAATGCATTTTAGATATAAAATAGCCTATGTAATATAGCCAAATATCATCATCCAATTAATAAAACTGCAACTGTGTGTGCGCAGCCAGCTGCGAAGCCAAGCAGAAGTAGGCTTATATAAAAAGGTATTGCAAAAACACATACGATTATCGACAGCTTTAGAAAGCAAGAGATTTGGAAACCCGACCAACTTTTTAAGTGCCAAAATGACATGTCTCTGGGTCTGCAGAGCATGTGAGACTGTCTCTGGAAGTGTTGACAGGTCTTAAGCACACTGAACGAAACGGGTAAACAAGAGAAGATTTTCTACTTCTTAATCGATCACGGTATCTCAATAGCAGGTGATACAATTTATATAGAGAAAAATATTTGTATCAGCTTCCTTTAGGAATCCTTCAATGGGATTTAAAATTTTGAAAAACTTTTCTGGTTTTCTCCTGACTATATGTTAATTTTTTTTTTTTTAAGTGAAACAACTGTGGGACAACCATTGTCCAAAGTGAGAGCTTTCTATATTTTTCAAAAACAAGCTATTATAAGTGTTGCATGCAATAAGCAGAAAGTTAACAATTTCTTATCAGAGCTAATAAAAGTACATGTAACAGAAAAAAATGTTTGAATACAAAGTTTTGGACATTTAGGTAGATCCTGTTTTAATAGCATGGACAAAAAGTTTCGAATTTTCTCCCAAATATGTTCAACCATTGGATTGAATTTGTGAAGCAATTCTGGAGTTATGTATAGTCTCATACTCCATTTATATTGCAGAAGTTTAAATCGTGTATTAATTGTCTGGGTCGGTGCCTTCAGACAGATACTCTGCCGTTCATCTTCTGTGATACTCTCTCTCATATCTTGAATCCATGTCAAATGTTTATTTTCTCTACTTTCTTTGCATTTGTAAAAATGAATCTGTAAAATAGAGAAATTTGCCCAGGCAATCAAAATGGTTTAAAGTAATATATTCTGAAGAGGATAGATCTCAATGTTTTGTATTAGCTTGGTTGTAAATGATCAAACTGCTGATTTTCTTTGTAGAAACCACAATACATTTTTTAGAGAAACAGTATTTTCTGAAATTTGTTTATAATTATTCATTAACAAATGCCTTCATGATAAACCAATTTTTAGTATTCAAGTCGATTTTTTCATAAAGAGGCAATAATTAAGAGAAGTGCTTGCAATACAAAGTTTCAGATATTGCTTAGAGCAAGCTAGAAGAGGGAGTGATTAAGGAAATGCATACTTTAAAAAAAAAAAAAAAAAGAAAACTTCACATTTTCTTCATACATTAGAATGCACCATGCTTTTCTGTGTTTTGAACAAAAATAATGATGCTAATAATAATGATAATAATATAATGCATTTTAAGGATGACACCAACAGAAATGCCAGTTATAGAAAATACAAAAAATAATTGTATTTTTAGGATATAATTTGAGGACTTTTTTAAGGAATCACTGCAGTCCAAGAAAACTAGTAATTTTTACATTTAAATCTAAATAAAGCATTTAATCATTTAAAACTTTTAAAATTATAGAATTTAGTATGACCATATATGTTTTCACTAAGTACAGTTTAGATTAAGTATGTACTTAATATTTGTTTGAACCTAATATACCATTTATTTATTTATATTTATTTATTATTTATATATATAATTTAAACATATACACTCACCAGCCACTTTACTAGGTACACCTGTCTAACTGCTCGTTAACGCAAGTTTCCTATCAGCCAATCACATGGCAGCAACCTAATGCATTTAGACATGTAGACTGGTTCAAGCTGATAGAAAGGCAACAGTAACTCAAATAACCACTCGTTAAAACCGAGGTATGCAGAAGAGCATCTCTGAACGCACAACACGTCTAACCTTGAGGCGGATGGGCTACAGCAGCAGAAGACCACACCGGGTGCCAGTCCTGTTAGCTAAGAACAGGAAACTGAGGCAGGCTACTAAAAAACGTCTGGTCTGATGAGTCTCAATTTCTGCTATGAAATTCGGGTCAGTGATAGGGTCAGAAATTGGTGGGATGCTATCATGTCAATATGGAACAAAATCTCTGCGGAATATTTCCAGTACCTTGTTGAATCTATGACATGAATGATTAAGGCAGTTCTGTAGGCAAAAGAGCCAACCCGGTACTAGTAAGGTATACCTAATGAAGTGGCCGGTAAGTGTATAATAAAGTAAAACTGTTTGTGTATACATTTTGTTTCCTCAAGGGTTATACATTAAAGTAGCCTTTTGTGCTGTTAAGATGATTTCTATGTATACAAAAATCTCTTTTGTCAAGTAAATTTAAATGCAAATGCCAAAATAGTCTTGTCTTTGACCCAAAAATATATATTACAGAAAAACTAAATTGATTAGCAAATAGTTGGTCTCGTCTCATACTTGTGTGCTGGAGCACCCTAGTGGTTTTTCTGAGGACTCAGGACTGAAGTTCAGTCCACAGCCAAACCGTGATCCATCTCCTGGCACTGAAACTTGCATATGGAGACTGGCCTGGTGCAGAGAAGGTCCAAGAGATGATTGCCCCATCTATCAATATGAAAAAGTAATTGTAAACACAATAATTTATTTAAAAATTGCATGCTAGGTTAATCAACTTAAAGTACATCTACAAATGATTGCGAAGCCATCAATCTAATCTGCTCAGCAAAGTTAACCATGTGTCTAAATGTGCACCCAACATACCTGAGGCCATGATATGTGGTCTTCGGATGTCCCAGGCTCGTGACTCAGCTGTTGCTGCAAGCAGGACTGAGGATGATGATGTTGAGTCAGGGAAGGGTTAAGGGACATTTGCAATGAACAATCTAAAAGAGAAAAGCATCAAAAAACCACACTTAAGATCTGAAAATGGACACATTTTAAAACTGATCACCACACAAAAGGTGGTTATTTTACTCGTACCTTTCTGCAGTGAGTTTACTTGTTTCAGATGAGGTCCTCCGTGCTCTGAGTAAACCATAGAGGAGTTTGAATCTTGTGTAAGATGCTGCGTTAAGTCCATGCTGTCGTTGTCATCAGCTTGTTGCTGGAGCCAAACGGGATGATTGAACCTGCCAGTAGAGGGCGAAGGTAGAGATGGAAAGAACTGCAGTGCTCCATCTGTCTGCGTTTGTATTTGTAATTGGCTCAAGATCTGACCAGGCAAGAAGTGTTGAGGTCGTTTGGGAGGAGAGAAGGATGAAGGAGGCAGGGGCGTCGGAGGTGGACTCAGAACCAGAGGGAAGGAGAGCGAATGCGATGGAGGCATAGTATTGCTGAAGCCGCTCTGCTCTCCTCCGCTTAGCATTCGTGAAGTGCTACGACTACAAAACGCCTCAGAGAAAGAATCCAGCTTTTGCTGTTGATGCCCGGTTGTTTCATAACTCTCCGACGCCTCCTGTTGGTGGCAGTGAGAGTTCCAGTCAGGCTCATATACTCCAGCTTGTGCCTTGTTCCTGTTGAGTACCATTGAGGGAACTGGGGATGTATTCCCCCAATAAGCAGTGCTCCCCGATTGATCTACTCCATTTAGAGTGCTCCCAGTGCGCTCTTCACACTGGACTTCGAATGGGCTAAGCCCAGAAATTGAACCTTGTTGGTAGAGGTTGTGGTTTGACCTTTGACCTTCTGCATGAGGTCGAAACATAGGAGCGAAGGAGAGCGACTCGGGATCAGGAGATGTATGGTCAGCCATGTGTCGTGTTGCAAATGCCTCCTTCAAGTTAAAGGACACTCATAGCATCTGAAAACTGAAAAGGCACACAAAGACCATCAGAAATCATCTAAAGCCTTTCAACCTCACGAACGTTAGTGAACCAAACCACACGAACAAGTACAATGAGCTGTTTTTCTCAACTGCTCAGTAGTTTGTTTTCATCTTGGTCTTTTTATAGACAATAATGCATAGAGTAGTACGGCGACGTTACAACAAAGTAAAACAGACATGCGAAAGTCGAAATGTCAACAAGCATCAATCAGAAGATGACAAACAGCCTTTGTATAGCTTTTTACTTTCTCTCTCTCTCTCATCGTTCTTCCTCACTCTTTTTTTACACTCACCAATGATCGTCTCCCTCGGTCCATACCTGTTGCTTTAGTTCATGTGCTATCTGTTCATGTCGACTAGTGAATTGTGTGTCTCCAGCTACCGAAATTAAAATACAGCCACATGTGAAAGCAGGCTCTGCCTCTTTTTCACTTCTGCGCAAACGCATCATACTTGAACGCGAAAACACTTTCTCACACACACTTGTTTCACAGGTGCCACCGATCAAAAAGGTAATAGAGTCTCCCCCCTCCCTTAAAACCCTGAACCGAAAGCCACATCCTGAGGAAATAGTCACGGATCTCCCTCTATCTCTCTCTTTTTACATCTCCCTCCCTCTTCTGTCTTGCTCTCCTCCTTACCCTTCTTTCCTTCTCAGTCTATTTTTATCTCTTCTCCTACATCACAAGCATACTCACAGTCTCCCATAGACTATCATCTCTTTTTGGTCCAACGAGGATCTCAATCATGGTGGACTGTAGAACAAACAGCAAAATGATGTCTGAATCCACCGCAACCCTATTTTTTTATACTTTTTAAAACTATTAAGAAAAGCGTGCTGTCTTCAGTGATGTTGGAAGGCTGTAAGACCTTTTGGGCTTATTGTTCTGGCGTTTTAGATTGTTCTTAAGATTCGCATCTGTTGTGGTTAGTGACTGGAGTGTAAAAAACGTAAGAGTTGTCTCACTGGCAGGTGAAGTGTGGGCGTTTGTGTAAGTGTATACGACATGAGTGAGAGGCAAAGCTTCCTGTCGGGTGTGAGAGTGTCGGTCAGAATAAGAACACGTTTGTAAACTTTATCGTCTTTAAAGTTAGGTTTTAGATGTTTAAATTAATTGCTTTATTTACTTTTTATTTTGCATGCATGCATATGTGCCTGAGTGTTTTTGTGCATGTGTTTGTGTGGGTGAAAAGAAGAACAGTGTTTACACCAGTGAGAAATTGTGGTTTCTCAAAATCATGTGACGGGAAGTTGACCATGAAACAACGACAGAGCAGGAAGTGGACAAGGGAAACCTCCGTACACCCCGCCTCCGCTCTCTAGCTCTTTCTGCATGTGTATCCCTCTTATACCCACAATATAAAATCGTTTCCATACCGCATATGCATTGTCTCTGCACCTCTTTTTCCACCCACACACAGTGTTTCCCTCTCTTTTTCTTTGTGCTCTCTTTTTTTTGTCTCTCTCATGCTAAACTCTTAACCTGCTGTTCGCAATATAAAATAATCATGCCTTTTTATTTTTGAATGACAGGTCAATACTACAGGTCCACCCACCAACGTGTGTCATATCTCGGTCAGAGGGATTAAATTCTGATAGACCGTGAATCTGAACGGCCCACGCACGGGTTGTAGGTTTGTCAGTTTGGCTGATGAGGGTGATGTTAATTTAGCGGTGAGTACAGTATGAATGTACCTGCAGAAGTCACCTACACAAACCTCACTATTAGCATAATGTGGGTGATACAATAAAGAGGTGTAAGACAATACACAGAGTAGACGGATTCATGGATCATAAAAATTGCTAATTTTATTCTATACCCGCATGCTATTTAGTTTTTACCTTCGTTGTCACCTGCTTTTTTTCCTTGAAGCATTATTTACTTTCACTTAAATGGGTTTCTTTAGGTAATCGGAGTAAAACTTAATTGTCACCATCCTACAGTACTTTTTTGTGTGCATATTTAAATATTTAAAGTTTGAACTTTAAAAATGGGGTGACGGTAAAGGGCTTAAAGGGGGACTGAAACAACATAGGATATAATTGATGGAAAGAGGAGTGTGGAGGCTGTTTTCTAGTTTTCTGTCAGATGTGTGAAAGAGTGAACAGAGGAGGGGAAAGGCAGCAGAGTGGTTTGGACTTTTTTTCCTCTCTTTCTCTATCATTCTATCAAACCGTTTATCTTATTTACGAGACAGCCTTCGTAAGTGCATGCAAAGAGTTCACAAATGAATGCGTCCACAAATGTAGGAAGTGGTGAGAAAGGAATGAGAGGAGAGCATAATCTTACTGAATGAATCCTGCAGTTTGGGTTATGCAAATAAATAAATGTGGGTTTTTTTTTAAAGCACAAATTGTGTCCCCCAAAGATACAGTCTCTTATATATTTGGACTTGGGGCCCGTTATTAGATCGCTCCTGAATGATGCAAAGTGAAATGTGCCGATGATGTATTTTAGGAGGAAGAATTCATGTGTTTGAGCTTCAGCAAAATCAAAAATGGATTACATGTTAAGTCACTTTCCATAATATTTAAGAAGTCAGACTTTCCAAACAAATACAATCGACTGCATGCGGCCGTAGTTTTAAGTCTGGGAGGAGAATAATGAAATTATCGGCTGCTCTTTATGTGAGGTTCTTTATTTGTACTGGATAAAAGCTAAATTACTAAATATAAATGTACATTTCTGACACATCTAATACACACTATAACAATATATATTTATTTACATGTTTTATGTATTTTTGAAAGTGCTATTATTTAATAAGTTGTGTTTCCCTGTACTGAGTGTAACATTTTATCCAGTTGGCCCATGCATAAATGAAAAATTCTGAATATTATATGTAGGCCTGTCACAATATCTATTTTTTGTTGTACAGTACATTGCAACAAAATATATTGCGATAAACGATATTCTTGTCATTTTATGCCACTCATTATATAATGCCAGAATGACAATATAATATCATCATGAATTAAGTACACTCTTCCAAAGAACACATAATATTTTGTACTTAAGAATATTAAATTTAATTACAGTCATTTTAACAATTTAATAACTAGAGATTGGAATCAGAATGTGAAAACGCTCATCCTAAACAAATAAAATACAAATAAGTCACAAAAAAGTAACAGAGGCTGCGATATCTGCTATCAGATCTTTTTTTCAGTTGTCAGACACCCACATAAAAATATACTATAGTAATTTATAGTAAATACTATAGTGTTTTTTTAACCATACTGACACGGACACCTCTAATAGAGATTGAGCGGTTCACAATCAGCTCAAATGTTGCAAGAATAGTTTTTATGTATGGGCGATATATATTGCATCACCAAAAATGATTGAGGTCATGTCCATGTGTTGTGTGATGAGTCGATATATTGACTATTGTGACAGGCCTAATTATATGCAAATTACAAAAGTTTAGCATTAAGACCATTTAAATGATAAAAAATAAGCAGTGTTTCTGCTCTAAATTTCAATGTTAAAGTTATATAACATAAAAATGACAAGAGGTCAAATCTCTGGAACACTGCAGCTTCATCAATATAATGATTATTGGCCTGCGATGTACCACATACTATTGAATTACAATTATTACATGGTGTTTCTTTTGTTGTTTTTGCTGCTTCTTCATTTAATAAATTGTATATAGTATTTCCAAAAGGTGTTTCATGTGTTCACCCCGAAAGCTTAAATTCTGATGCACATGGCATCAATGAAACATCCTCAGTTAAGTCTTGAACTTTCACACCATATCCTGTATTTGTCTATAAGATGTGTATGAAATTTAACAAGTAAAGCTTATTGACTTCATGGTTTATACATTTTGTTTATATTAAGCTGGTACATCAGTATCTGAAAGTGCTGCCCTCAAAGGACATTCGTACAATATTTGCTTTAATCACCGTAATTAAACCAACGAAATATTGGGGCATTATATTGAAAAGAAGAAAACTCTATATTTAAAGTATTTATCTGACAAATTATTAGACAAAACGTGTAAATAAAGATTTAAAATTTTTTATTATCATTATGAAAAAATGCAGATAATGTGCTCAGCATATATAATAAGTACACCCCTGACAAATTATTCAGTTAATTCATATTTTCTATACGATATTATAGTTGTGCATATACATTAGATTAGTCAGTACTTAAGCAAAATTTGAAGCTAATCCAACAAAAATAACTTACGATAACGGTCTAAAAACTAGTACACACAAATGCATATGTTTTGGAAAAATATTAAAAACAACTAAAAAAAAGAGGGAAGTCAAGGGAAACAAAAAATATTTAAAAATTTTGTAGTTAATGTATTATCGTTCTATGTCAAAAGATATATCTGTTAAATAAATCTGTTTTGTTCAAATCAAAATATATTACTTATAATTACTGAGAAATTACTTATAATTGAGAAATGGATACAAATATTCATTGTCAAAATGGGCTGTACTTCTTTATGCTGAGCATTGTAACAAAAAACTCCCATGAAATCATGTACACAATGACTAAAGTGAGATTGATATTTTGCTAATTCACTCATGCACATTTCTGAAATAATTTTATTTTCTTGCATTATCACAAATGAAGCAATTGAAATGTGGGATACAAACAAAAGATTTACTCACTCCAAGCTGAACTACACACTATGACAGGAAAAAGCATGCCATAAATAACATATTGATGCCCTATGGGTGTAGATTTTCCAAAGAAGCATATCACTTTTGGCCATTAATGTATTGATATATAATTTTTTTGCCTTTCACAGTCAAATAATATAACGCATTCATACACGAAGTATGCAAGTTTTTTAAACCTAAGTTTTGGTAAAATCTGGACAAACCCAACTGCTGTATTCAAGTTAACTGAAAAACACAGTTTATTAAAAAAAGTTAATTAAAACACGCAACGACTTTGAAGTGATACTTTTAAGGTAAAACAGTCAAATCAAACCCGCATGTACAATTTATTTACATTTATAATTTATTTACACCAAGACATATCATACACCACCAATGTTTTATATAAAATAGATGTTCTTAGAGATTAACGCTGAACTAAACTGAACTTTTTTAAATTTTATTTATTATAAAAACTGTTTTTGAATTGCATGACCATTAAAATTTGAAAACGCATTTTACTAAGCATATCGGTCTCAAAGTCCAATATATTTATTTTGAATGAATTTATCCAATATAAAAATTTACTGTGCTATTATTGATCATTGGTTTGACCCATCATGAGTTTTGAACAGCTTGCAAAACCCTAGCGTAAACACAGATTTCTGTTGTACTGAAAGGAGTGTCACTTATGCTTATTAAAGCTAAATTTGGCCGCAGTGATACAGGAAACAGCCCATTGGTGGATGTGAACTTCCTCTCATATTAAAGAAGTCACTTAAATTATTTATAGATAAAATATTACTGTTCTATTAGTAGGGGGCGTCAAGCCAAGTCCTAATAAATTTGTTTTCTTTTGTTTGTATGTATTTTTCTAGTGTAAACTTTGAAAATTGTTACTAATGTTTTTTTTTTGTATATTTCCAGGAATGAGCATCGCATGGATTAGCAATCTACAGCATCATGAAGGTGACTGGATGAAATTATTCATCAGGTGAGCTTCTTTGCATAAAAATATAAATCTGAATTGATTTTCTCTACATTCGATGTACATGAATGACAAAAGTCACAATCATTTAATTATTATTGAAGGCCTGAGTTTTTTTTTTTAAATAATTTGAACGATCCAGCATCACCGCTACAGCAGTTAGTAAAAACAACGTCCGGCCTAACAATATTGTTATCTTCACACTTTTATATTGATGTTAGGTAGATTTTCAAGTGTATTTGGAGAGTATAAAAGGCTTCTTTGTGCACAGTGCTTTAATTTGTTTCATTTGTGGTAGCTCAAGGAAACCTGCTTACTTAGAAATGTGCAGGAGCATAGCTGATAATCAAAAATTAAATATAAAAACTGCCTAATATTAATATAGAAATGTGCCAGAGTTATTGGTGGTTCATTTAGCTGTGGCAATCCAAAGTAAAAACAAACATGAATAATCTTAAAGAAAGTGAATGAGTGAGTAATAACTCATATTGCAGCCCGTGTATACTTCTTCATTTTTCAGTTGTAAAATCAAACCCATATTCTGTGATAAACCGTAAGTATCATTTACACTTTAGTTAGTTCCGGTTCAGATTATATTCCTCATATTTTGATGCTTTAATTAAACTTGTATGGTCATTAAGTGTGAATACTCTGCAAATGACGGCTCTGGATCAGTTTTGGCCTCAACTGCAGCTCATTACTGTCCAATCTGTGTGTCAATGGAAGAATCTTGCAAACATTTTATTGTTTGAGATCATCAGTCTCATAATCATCAGTGCGACTATTAAATGCACATAAAAGCTGACCTACAAGAGGAGTCAGGTTTGAACTTACCCCCTAAAAAAGCTAAACGTTAAATAAAAAAATAAAGTTGGTTTGTGCACTGAACTGAGAAAGGTTTGTCGGACTGTTTTCACAGGATTATGCGCTATATAATTCTGTTTTTCATGAGAATGACTCTCAAGCACATACTGTTATCAGATTATCAGACATTTAGACATTTTCTACATTGTCATTCACAATGTCACAGAATGTCACAGAAGCCACTATAAATTCTTAAGGCGTGAACTACTATTACTTTTAAATATTAGCACATTACGCACCGGATAAACAAAGACAAACATTAATTAAATGAAAAAAAGATCTGTATGGCTTAAAAATCCACACTGTTCAATTCACGCTGGCGTTTCTAGCATGTCCTCCATCCTAAAAACTTTTCCTAAACTAGGCCTCAACACCAATGAAATCCTTTGTGCGACTCACACATTCGTGTTGCTCAGCTGAAATTATTTTTGCGCAAGTCTGGTGCAATGCACAATCTTTCAAACACAAGCGAAACACTCCAACATCGCTTTGCATCCACAAAGTAAAAGCGAACAAGATTAGTGTGAGCAAAGCTAGGTCTGTGTCTTACACAACTTTGTTTTCTGGATTTAAACACGTGCAGAAACTCTTCTGACATGCCTATATGTCAGTTTAAGCACTTGCTAACTCACTTCGCTCTCTGTTCTTTGCTGGCTTGTTCATAAACAAAGTAAGATGTGACTTACCTTTCTGTTTTGAAGCGGAGGCCTGCTGGACAGTTGATCTCTGCGAGCTACATTTATGCCTGTGAGCACGAGTGAGTGAATGAAGGAGGGATGCACTGTTAAAGCTAGATAGACAGAAAGACATAGAGAGACTGCGGAGGCGTTGGTGATGGTTAACTTTTCGGTACGGCAATCTTCTCTTGGTTCCTCTGATCTTCTGAAGCCTTTGTCATTGTGATCCTGGAAACGAGTGAGAAAAAAAACATCATAAACCATAGAGAGAGAGAGAGAGAGAAAGAGAAAGAGAGAGAAAATGGTGTTGCTTCGACTCAGACCTCAGAGGCAGCTCTCTCAGTTTGACAAAGCTCTTGTCCTTGGCCCTACTTTTTTCACTTTCTCTTTTTTTATACATTGTTTATGTCATTGTTATTTATCATTTCTAAATACTGATTGGGAAGAAGAAAATCTACAAACATGTGTCATGTCAGTTGTAGGACATTAACGTATTGTTTGTTCCAGTGTTGTAGTGTATAACGTAGCTCCATTTGTCTTCGAAACAGCCTGTGGAGATAAAAAAAACCTAATTAAATGATATCAAAGAGTGGAGGCTTTGCCATTGCATAAATCTAATGTTTAAATCATATTATCTGTTATTTTAAAAATGTGTTGTTGTTTGTTTAATACTCTTCAAAATAGTTAGCATTTTAAGGTCTGGCAAGCCCAGAAGTTGTAAAATGAGTGTACACTGGTAAACCTCAGTGCTTACACTCTATGAATTAAATCAATGACAGTCAAAAACTGGCTGCTCAATAAAGTACATAGCCAAAACCAGACAACACACAATTTCAGACATTAAAAATGGCAATAAAATTCACAGAAATTGCAGTGTTACATTTCCAATACAAGTCCCATAATGCAGTTTGAAAGCGTTAAAACTGTACATGGAAAACACCCTTGAACCATGAACTACAGACGCTTTGTTTCTACTGACACAGGCATACAACCAATAATTAACAGATAATTTCACAGTGTACTTTCAAATCACCATACATTATTTTATAATGAATTAGGTAAAGATAAACAATTTAGGTTAAAAATGAGATGCACAAATATTTTATATCTAAAACAGCATTGCAAGTTTTTAGCTAAAAGAGAAAAAGATAAAAAAATATGTGCCTAACAATATATGGCTAAATTGAAATTTAAAATGTGCTTGAAGCGTTGCATGCAGCTAAAAACTTATAATAATAATAATAAGACTATAAGAATATAGTAATAAGCTTCAGGACTGTGTTTTTGTTATTGATTTAACCAAACATATAGTAATGCAGTTTCAACCAAACATTCTAACTACATAGGTTATGTATATTAATTATATACTAGGAATACTACTGTGCCATTTTACACTGATATGCTAATGTTTTATACATACTGTAAAACAGTCAAAATCACTAAATGAAATAAGTTAGTTTAGTTTGTTCATATAATTTTTAAAAGGTTACTTTGACTCAATGAAAAAAATTATCGTAACCTATCAACGGATTATATTAATCAGAACTCAAAATTAATGAGTGATGAATTAATTAATTATATTCTTTGTGTTAACTCTAAAACTAGAAGCAATACCAAACCATTTGAGTAGCTATAAAGTTGTTTGGACTTAATTTGTTGAACTCCATAGTGATTTGATAACTGAAATTGAAAAGTTTAAGTTACTAATACTCTAAAGGTTTGACAACACACATTGGGCCCGTTTCAGAAAGGAGGTTAAGTGAAATATCCTGAGTAATTTAACCCTGAAATGAGAGAAACTCTGTGTTTTCCGTTTCAAAATGGCAGGTTTGTTAAGCTCGAGAAAGCAGGTAAGTCAAGCCTGTTTCTGAAAGAGAGGTAACTTTAACTCAGAGTCAGTTACTGTGGTAACTTACTCTGTAAACCTAACCTGGTCAGGAGCAGGTTTTATTCTCTAAACTCAGAGTTTCTGTGGGTCTCCTCCCCTTTTTTAAAGATGAAGCTGTATTTCTCACCTTAGCCTTACGTTTCCACCCACCTATTTTTATGCGCATAAAAACCATTTATGGAAACGTCATGATGCACATAACTTTTAAAAAATACGGATAAACACGCGCATAACTGAGTAAGAAACTTTTATTCAATATAAAAGATGTGCAAAAACTATGATGTAAACACTTTTACTAAACAATTTACAGTATGTACATTAAAAAAGATTTGTTATAAGAGATCATATGATGATGAAAATATGTGTAAATGGACAAACCAGCAGACTAAGCGCACTGTAACACATCTGAAATGTTGTTTTGATCATTCTAAAATGCCTTTACCATTTCAGTAGTAATGTTATTATATTATTAATGACCTCCAGAGCATCTGTAATGTGTCAAGAGCGTCTGTTCTCCGCATCTCATGGCTTCAAACGCCCCCAAGAGTTCATTGTGTGTCAGCATTGTCTTCTGAGGCGCAAGTAGCCTACATTTATTAAATAAAGATAAGATTGACGCAGCTTCTTCTACCGCAGTAATTTCTGTTTTTACTGTTGATATTTGGCGCCCGTTTAATCAGGAAGTGACGATTTTGTTCTCTTTAACTCGCTGGATGGAAAAGCTGTTTTATTCGCACATCTTTTATGCGATAATCCAGTGTTGCAAATAAATTTAATTAGCATATTTGGATGAAAACATAGCTATTGCCTACATTTCAGTCACACAAAGAACAAATTCACGTACGAGAATGGCTTGTCCTTTTTAAATAAATAATTAGCTTAAATTCACTGACCTTCGACAGGGACATTTACTAACTAGATTAATGGGATTATTATTCTTTCCAAAAACTATTGTTCTGCTTACATTCTAAATCTAAGTCATATCAACCTCTATCACTTGATCAATAAAAAAGGCAGACACAAACAAGTGCACTTTTAAATCTATTAAAACGTGTAAAAAATTTTATAAACATCTCGCATAACATTACTTATTTTATTATACTTAAATATTTAAATACTTTAAATGTAAAATTACGCATTAACTTGAGCAGCTGTTTTCCCACGCTAACTGCCCCTGTTTCATTGATGCAGGGGTGTTGCTTTTTTAAATATATGCTCATATTTGCTTTAACTCTGCACAAGCACATCAAGTTCAGCTGGAGAAAGAAATGGTGATCTCTTTTTTTTTTTAAAGATGTTGCCATAGTCACTCGTAATGTCTGCGCTCTATTGATAATGCCTTTTATAGTCACGGTGTGCGCGCTTAACTCTGAGTTGGTCTACCCAAAGTTGATTGACCTAACTCAGATCTGCTATTCTGAAACTGAAAACTCAGAGTTTTTAATCTCTCTGTAAATCAACTCAGAGCTCAAGTTTAAACTCCGAGTTGGTTGAACCTCCTTACTGAAACAGGCCCAACATCAACACAAATAATATATGTGTATATGACTCTATATATAGTCATAGTCATATAGTTTAGATTACTCAAACCATATTGTCTCAAAACAAAATTACTCTTGCAGCAATCAGTTTCCTTAAACAGTTTGAGTTAACTTTACTTATCAGGTTTTACAGTGTGTGTGTGTGTGCGTATGTGTGTGTATATATATATATATATATATATATATATATATATATATATATATATATATATATATATATATATATATATATATATGTGTGTATATATGCATGTATGCATGTATATATGCATGTATGTATGTATGTTATCTTTTATTATTTGAGTTTATATCCAAAAAGTTACAAAAAATTATACAAAGAAAAAACAACAAGAAACACACACAATACAGTCGATTAAAATATTTAAAAATGATTTAAAACAAATAAAAGGAAGAAATAATTTATTTCAGAATGTTATGTTTATTTCCAAAAATGTACAAAAACAATTCAAAGAAAAAACTACAACAAAACATACACAAGAGAGTTGATTGAAAATATATATATTAAAAAAAAAACCCCTTACAAACATGTTTCCCAATCAACTCAGTTCTACACCGATTTCCTTAACACAGGATGAAGAGAAGGAATATTATTATATGCAAACATCAGACTTGCACTCATCAACATCGGGAACTTAAGCAAAATTAGCAGTGCGTCATTAAATACCCTCTGAAGCTTTTTCATTTTAGCTTTTCTATATTTCCATCACAAGTTCACAGTTCACAGTTTTTCGAGTGATATACAATAGGCTCTAAAATAAGCTATTTAAACATTATCTGTAAACAAAAAAATTGACCACACAACTTACTACACGATTTTGACTTACAAGATGTTGGACATCATTATAATAATAATCATCATCATCATTCAAAATGTCTTTAAAAATGTGACACAAATATTTTACTGTATTCACTAAATAGACAAAGAGAATAGAATATCACAGATAAAAGATCAGCATATCAGGATCTTATTTTGTTATACTTATTTAGATGTTTATCATCCTACTCATTCGTCCTTCTCACAAATAATCAGTTGATTTGTGTCTTTTTTGATTGGTTGGGCCAGTGGCTCCCTGGTTTTTATTATTGCCTAGTCTTATAAAATTTTTTATTATTAATTTTATTGGAAAATACACAATTACAGAAAATTATTAAAAGATTCTCCACATTTTATGTTATGCATACAAAATTAGACGGGATATTTCTTTTTATGATTATTAAATATGAGTACTTATTGGACCCTTTTCACAAGACTGTTATGACATGTTTAACGGTCATCATGATCTTAAATCCTTGAATTTTTTTAATATTAGATTTTTAAAAAATGTATGAACATTTATATGCATTTATGTATGTATTATATCATCTTTGCATCAAATTGCACAAAACGAATTACTGCTTATGCGAGGTATTTTTAATGCAGCGTTTTTGGGGCAGGACAGTACATTTGACGTTATACTCTCCTCTGGCTGCCGTCATCAGTCTCACACCATTTACTCCTTTTTCTGAAAGTCTTGATAACACCATTGTGGCATTTTTCTTTTATTATTTCAGCAAATGGGATTTAAAAAGAACTTGTGAAAAGGGTCTATTATAGATGTATATTCTTCGCTACAGTGACAAATTGTTTTTAAAATTACAGAAGGAAAAGAAAAATATATACATATATACACAAATAAAATAAGTAAAAGTATATAAAATGAAATAATACCTCATACACCACCCACCCGATGTTTTCATCTCTTGGTGCACACTAAATGGGGAGGTAACTAACAACACTCTTGGGAGCTGGCATGAACAAATCTAACTCCTCATCAAATGACTCAATGATTCAACCTCTCCTTTCCAAGCACCTTATGAATGGTTCCCATATTTTAGAAAATTTATGTTACTTATTCTGTAAATGGTACCGCATTCATTCTAAATGGAGTGTCTTTGTGAGTTCACTGAGCCACAACTTGAAAGAGGGAGGAGATTTTTTCTAGAGCGTTAAAATCCGTGTTTGGCTGTAAAAGGGCATGTCTTTTAACTTTCTTACACAAACAAACCCCCGGTTTCATAGACAAAGTTTAAGCCTAGTCCTCAACTAAATTGCAAGCAGGCTGATTAAAATTAAACACACTTGGACCGATTGATCTTAAAATATATCAGTGCTTTTTGCTTTGTCTAAAGATGTACAGTATATCAGTAATGATGCCTCTAAGGCAATCTTTTTTTTTAAATGACTCAAATTACTTAATTACAAGGCATTTCATGGCAAATATTTTTTAAAGGCACAGTTCACCCATAATTATAGCTCTGTCATAATTTGTCCTGGAAGTTCCACTGTCACCGTTATGTTGTCCCAAACATTGGCTTTCTTCTGTGGGAAATGGAAGATATTTTAAGGCATGTTTTGACTGTTCATGTTTATAGAGTTAAAGTTAACAGGTTTCAAAGCACCATTTAACATTGATGAATGAAAATAAATAATAATAAATTATGTATATATGATAATAATATATAATAAATGACACGATATCTGAAGTTGTGTATCTTATGTAGTATAGTACAGAAATACTAGGAATACAGAAATACTGGTTTAAAATTTATTTTGTGACTTAAAGTGACTTAAAGTTTTCTCAAAAATGTAAGTTGTCTGTCAGAAATCACATGCAATATTATTAATTACTTTCATGAAGTTGAAGTTGAATTATCGTTTAGAAATTTTTATTCTATTGGACACATTACAAATACCATGTTTTCGTTATGACATGACCTACCAGCATTGTGTTGCTTCTCTCGCATTAAGATATCATCTCCTGTGGCCTCATGGGATAGAAAAGTGCCTGTTGGATGCACACTTTATAATCTCAATGAAAGTTGTAGGCTATGTAGGTCATTCTGGTATTTATCGACAGTTTTTTTATTTATTACTTTTTTTTTTTTTAAGATTTATATATGGCCTTTTTTAGATAGGACAGTAATGAGACAGGAAGCAAATTGGGAGAGAGAGAGAGAAAGGGAAATGGAAATGTCCCCAAGCCGGGATTTGAACTTGGGATGCCCTGAAATGATACCACGCCATATGTCAGCACACTAACCACTAGGCTATTGCGCCAACTCTTGTTAGTTTTTCAAGTTTTTTTTTTTTAACTATGAAGTCAGACGTACTTGTGTACATTTTTTTAACATACATACTCATACAATACAGACTTTGACAACTATCATGTTTTCACTGTCACGTGGCATTCGTTGTCCGCTGCATCCTTCACAGGTGTTCACAAATCATTTCCTGGCCTCATGGGATAGTAAAGTGTCCAAAAGTCACACTTGAGAATCTCACTGTAAGTAGTAGGACATCTTGTCAGTTTTCTCCATTCGGGCACTTTATAGTACTATCATTTTGAGCAGATTCATTACTGTAATTAAATGCTGATTTTAAACACATTTAACCTCTTAAACATATTGTCAGAAATAAAAGCACAAAGCTGTCACTGGGACAGTACTTTTCAAGAGCTACACATTTGTACGTAAATTATCCATATTGGCACCTTAAATATAGGCTACATGTTAGAACCAAAAAAGTACAAACCAATGTGGACCTGTTAGTTAAAAAGTGCTAAAAGCGCCAACATCCCAGTGGTTAATGCACCGACATATACAATAGTCAACATTTGAAGTGGATCAAAAAGAATTTTTTCTAAATGTTTTTACTAATGTATTGTCCTAAAGCAATAAGGGGTGATGTTCAGTTGATTTAGCACAATTTTGAACCACTTCAAATGTTGACTGCTGGGTGTTCTGAGTTCGAATCACAGCTTGTGGACCTTTCCCAATCCCACCCTCATCTCTCTCCCACTTAATTTCCAGTTATTGTACTGTCCTATCAAATAAAGGCAAATAAATATTTTTAAATAAACCTTTGTTATTTTTTTATGATCATTATTTTATTTAAATTATTTACTCTGTCAGACATATACCTAACAATTTACTGCCCAATAAAAAAAAAAAGAAAATCATAGTATTTCCAGTTTTTTTTTTTTTATCAGTTTTTGTAAAAAAAAAAAAAAAAAAAAAAGTAAAAACTGTCAAGAAATACCAGAATGACCTATATAGCCTAAGACTTCCATTGAGATTCTGAAGTGTGCATCCAATGGACCCTATACTATCCCAAGATGACACAGGAAAGGAAATCAACGTAATCAGTGCTGATAGATCTTGTGATAATGACAACATGGCATTTGTAATGTGCCCACATTTTTCCACATTACCCATAATATTATACAGAATATTTTTTTAAATGTCAGAATCTTATAACGGCCCATGCCTATATACACCCCTCACAAATCTATCTTTTAAATACAGATTTTTAATAGGAAGCTATACAATATTATATTTGTGCATATACATTAGATTAGTCAATACTGAAGCTGAATCTGGAGCTTATCTAACAAAATAACTAGTACACCCAAAGACCAGTAAGCCCAAATTTATGCGTTATAGAAAATATTAAATACAAATTTTAAAAAGAGGAGCAAAAAAATTGAAAGATTCAGTGGAAATTTTGTAGGTTGTAATTTTTTTTTAATATATTTTGCTTGCATTTAATTGTCTTACCTTTCAATTTCTAAATATGTTTGGTGACTAAATATGATTTGAATAAATATATCTGTTTGATAAATTGGTTTTGTTTAAATGCACTAAAATACATTGCCTATATTCACTGAGAAATATTTATTTTCAAAATGGGGTTACTCAATTATGCTGAGCACTGTAAACAGTTAATATATATATATATATATATATATATATATATATAAGAAAAATAAAATAAATAAAGATCAGATTTTATGTTTGTAAACATTGCAGCAGTATTGGTCCAACTTCGAATAGTATTGACTTTTGTGCCGTTGAGCCTGATGGTTGTATCTTCCAGAAAGGTGATGTCTCTAAAATATTATACAAACCAGGGTGGATGGTTCAACCCATAATTTCAAAATGATCTGAATTATCTTCAGCTGTGCTCCACATGTGAAGTCATATAGTTCACACAAGAGAATGAGTAATTAATGACAGAATATTGATTTGCAGGTCACCACTGCAGGTCACCAGTTTCAGTTGGCCAATTATTATTGCTGTAGTAGCAAAATGATTGAAACTGAGATTGCAATGCAGGTGCAATGTTTCATTTACGGGACAGAGATTTTGAAGACGAATAAATGTACATTTGATATTGAAAGTCACACTTCTGCCGAGGTTTATAAGGCTCAGTGATGATGATGATGATGATGATGATGATGATGATGGTGGACGTGGTGTTGATGCTTATGAAGACGATGAAAAGTTTGAGATGAAGATGTTAAAGATAACGTTGTTTAATGAAGTCTACTAGTCTAGTGAACGTGAGTAGGCTGTAGCAGTAAAAACGAGATCCAGGCATGACTGGGCATTGTTCGCTGAAAAGTTTCACATCAACAGTTCGAGAGGGGGCGTTGTGGTGCTCTTTCTCTCCCTTATTGAGAAAGACGGAGGAAGAGAGACAGAGAAACGGAGATGATAAAGACTGTACAAAACCAAAACTCAGATGGAAAGACGTGTTTTTGTGGTTCAAAGTTACCAGAAAGGTTTCCTGATTTTGAGGGCATTATAAGCCAATAACTTTGAATAGCTGAATTAGATAACCCGCTGTGTGATTTGGCTCCATTTTCGAACTCTCAAAAAACCCGATTCACTGCCGTCAAAATTTGCCCCAAGTCAAAATGAAACCCATCCCCACAGAGAAGACACACAATCACATACGTACACACACACAGACACAAGACACATCTGACAAATACATGTAACACACACAGAGGTTTGTGACCACAATTCGTCATCTCAAGAGTGCGCCGTCGTGTTTTACCAGAAACACGACGCTGTCTCCGTCGACTCTAAAATATCACTATCCCCCCTCTGACATTCAGATCAACACACACACACACACACACAGCCTATAAACAGCTGATGTTAATCTTGTCTGAGACATTATCATAGTATCAAAAATTCTCACTGTATGAGCTCAAATATCAGTATTTATACAACAAATGAAATTAATTATCCGTAAATTAATTTAATCCTGTTTTTAATAAATAATCACATCCCAAGTTATTTTTAAAACTTTGGACCGTACTTTAGACCTAATATCCAGCACTCCCTTTAATAAAATAATAGCTAATGAAATCTGAAGTATTAAAATAAGCAAATGTAATTTCATTGTCAGAGAAGAAAGGCAGTCATACTAAGAAGCCTATATTAAACCTCATAGATTAATTGCAGTTAATTTATCACAGCTATTACAAAAATATAAATGAAAATCACATTTGTGTTTGTTTTATTAAGGAAAAATGATTTTATGATTCAGTTGGGAAGCACATTATAATGTTGATTTGTAAGTTTAAAAAACAGGCAGGGTTGGGGGTAACGCATTACAAATAACGCAAGTTATGTAATAATATTAGGCTACTTTTCTAAGTAAGAAGTAGCACGTTACTTTTAAAAATTAAGTAATAATATTTGAGTTACTGTTAAAAATGTAATCTGAGTTACTTTTTAGTTTAATTAATTTGCTTAAAAAAAACTGCTGAATTAAAATAAATCTAGTCAGAATGCGCTCGAATTCTAGTCAGAATAAGCTATTTTTTCGATTGTCTACAGAACAAACCATCATTATACAATAACTTGCCTAATTACCCTAACCTGCCTAGTTAACCTAATTGACCTAGTTTAGCCTTTAAATGTCACTTTAAGCTGTATAGAAGTGTCTTGAAAAACATCTAGTCAAATATTATGTACTGTCATTAGGGCAAAGATAAAATAAATCAGTTATTAGAAATGAGTTATTAAAATTAATTAGAAATGTGTTGAAAAAAAAAATCTTCTCCGCTAAACAGAAATTGGGGGAAAAATAAACAGGGGGGCTAATAATTCTGACCTCAACTTTAGTTGACAGTTCTTTTCACTGTGGCGACCCCTGATAAATAAGGGACTAAGCCAAAGGAAAATGAATGAATGAATGAATGAATGAATGAATGAATGAATGAATGAATAAGACAAAAAAGTACAGAAGTAGCAAACACATTGCTTTAAACTTTCATTAATCTGTGTATATGGCATGTAGAGCTCTGGGGTCAGGAAGTTCTCCGAAGATAACATTATCCTACATTATTATATTTTATGTGTTTTTTAAAGGTAAATGAAGGTTATGGGTGTCTTGTTAATTGCAGAGCTCCTCTATAAAAAAAGAAAAAAAAAAAAAAACGGAAAGGGATCAAGCCTCAGCCAGGTAAGAAAAAATAACGCAAAAGTAAACATAATGCATTACTTCCCTAAGAAGTAACTAGTTGCATTACTTAGTTACTCTATAATGGTGAGTAACTCAATATCGCAATGCATTACTTTCAAAAGTAACTTTCCCCAACATGGAAAACAGCACAACACAGTCTGTGAAACATGCAAAAGATGTCAACTGTGCTGTGTTGTTCAGTTTTTAATCTGAACATCTACTGACCTGGATGTTTTTCTCTTACTTGTTATTTTTTTCTCACCAAACATTTTTGTGATCTGTTTATATTCTTTTAATTATCTTTTATATTGTATCCATCACTTAAATTGATGATATAACCTATATTTGAACAATGCTCATCACGTTATTAATTAAAGAGAACATGTAAGATTTGTAAATTTCTTAAGTTGCTTTATACCCATAATAATTATAATAGAAATTACACAAACTTATTGCTTGTATTTTAAAGGGTTTTGATGGTTTATCACTCCAACTGTATACATTTTTTAGCTCGACAACTGTAGATATCAATTTTCTTCTTCTGATATCTGTAGGAGGACATGCGAACACCTTCACAACCACATATATCAGGGAAATTCACAATCCAAATTAGACAAAGATCTCTTCTATAAGCTCTCTTTCTGTCTCTCACACACTGAAGATTCAAAAGCTGCATCAGTCTTCAGTGCTGAAGAAAATATGACAAGACGAGCAGAAAGAAAAGGTAGGATAAAACGAGCTAAGCCATTTCAAATCTGACCTATGACCTCAACAGTAGATCAACATAAAAATTAAACAGGTTAAATTCCAAAATAACCGAATCTTTAATGTTTTATTTATATTTATATATAAATAAGTATTTTTCTCTAATATATATATATATATATATATAGGTTTATAGTGATTGCAAATCCTGGTGTTGTTTATTTTTGTAACAGAGCTGAACTGATCCTGCAGACCGCATTTAACATTTAGATGCTGGAAGAAAACGTTCCTTCTTCTTCGACAAGCTGAAGCGCGCAGGAAGTAATACAGTTTTATATAGTACATATCACGATCGCTCATGACACACATACACACCTGTTGACTTCATAGTCTTCCTTTTCCTGCCCTGAGAATTAACGACAAATGGCATACAGCCAAGACAGGCACATAACAATTATGAATTGTGTGCATAAAATCACAAGAAAATGAAGTTGAACATAAGTCGGCACACAAAACCAGACCCGTTACTGCATTATAAAATACGAAGATTTAGAAAGAGGAAAGTACATACAGTAAACATTATTTCAAGATTTAAAACTAATACAGCCTCTTTTCTTTCATTAGAATGTCTCTGGTTTCATTGGTAAAAAACAAAAAAGTATGGTAGTAAAAAAATTACACAGTTTACAGGGGACACCAACTTTATATCCAAAATGTTAATACAGTGCTCAAGATAAATGAGTACATCCCATTTTGAAATTGAATGGATTTTTTTTTATCCATTTCTCAGTGAATATAAGTAATATATTTTGGTGCATTTGAACAAAACAGATTTAATAATTAATATATTGATATAGATATATTGATTAAAATAGTATTTTAGTCACCAAACACATTTAGAAATATAAAGATAATACATTTCAATTCAAGTGATATAATGTAAGGTTCCCACACGTCTTGAAAGTACTTAAAAGTACTTGAATTTCAGACATATGGGTTCAAGGCCTGGAAAGTCCTTAAAAGCAAACACAGGTCCTTGTAAGTGCATGAATTGAAATTAAAGTTAAATTTGTTTATGGTTTTATTTTAACAATTTAACTCAATTTTTGAAAGCAGAATTAAAAACAGAAATTCTTAAATTATATATATTTTTTATTAAAATCTTGTACAATACTGACAATTAATGCATTATTGAATTCAACAAATTGACAATTTTCATGTAAATATTAAGTGTAAGTGAAACGTTAAGTACTGCGAGGACTTTCATGATGCTATATATGCTCGTGGTATGAATTACAAAGGTGCTTGATTTATACTCTGGTGTAAATGAAAGTGTGGCCACCCTGATATTGCAAAAAAACTATATTTCTACTAAATTCAAGAATTCTTTGTTTCTCTTGATTTTCCTTGTTTTTATTGTTGAATATTAACATATAAATTTGGGTGTACTTGTTTTTGCACCATTATCGTAAGTTATTCTGTTAGATTAGCTCTAGATTTGGCTCGGTACTGACTTATGTATTTTAAATGCACAAGTGCATTAATGTTCTTTTATAAAATATTGATTTAAAAGAGATTTTGTGAGGGATGTGCTCATATGCTCAGCACTGTTGTTAGTTGTAGAAATATTTGATGATTTACTAAAAGACTACTTAAGGATCAGTGTGCAACCTCCCCAAAATTAATTCAATGTTATTTTAAAACGTTCATACTTTTGCCATTATCTTTTAAACCACTCGGCTTTCCCATTTGTCAGTTTTTAATTATTAAAAAGTTAATTTAGGTTAATCAGTTGTTCTTTTAGTAATTGTAATGAGTACGGGTCAGAAATAATTTTTCATTTTTACACAAATATCTGTAAGGTTCAGTGACTACTAAAATAATGTTTCACTTTTATTTAGATTCCCCCCCTCCCAAAAAAAACCTTATTGGAAATATTAACCACTTTCTATGCATATAAAATCAACCTTTGTACATTTTATTTGATGTAAAAAAACAAAACTGGAATCTTTAATCTTTGACCCAAATATCAGATTTATAGATTTATTTATTAATGGTTTTGTATAAATAAAAACAAAGTACGCATTAAAAGATTATTCTTTTATTCAAAATTTAATGTCATTTTATGTTATGAAAATGATTTCCATTAAAAAATCATTTCAACTCACTTTGAATTTGATTTAAACACATGTTGACATTAATCATTAAACTTCAGCAACCAAAATGGCATTACAGTGGTCACTTCTTTCTTTAAGACTTTAAGAAATATGAGCATGTACACAGTGTGTGTGTGTCTAACCAGCATAAGGATAAGTCAAGAGAACAGCCTGTTTGGGCTCGAGCTGTACCTTCTCTAAAGACACCATGCTCTCAAGGGCTAAATTGCTGGTGTCTGTGGAGAGCAGAACCTGAGCTTCAGCCGGCAGGTCTCTGTAGGTCAGCTTCATAGTCACAGGCTTATCTCCCCAGTTTAGGGCAGTGATGAAGCGTTTGCTCTGATCCCAGACCCGGAGAAAGGCTAATGCTGACTTGGAATTACTGAGGCTAACATATTCTCCATGCAGAAGCGAGCGCTCCTTTCCTCTTAGGTCACTGAGGGTTTTGAAGAAGTTTCGCACTGCGAGTCTCTCCTCTTGCAGAGCCTGAATGAGTGGATGATGGAAAGAACAGAACTCTGTGCGTCAGTTTTACATTTCTAATTAGTACAGCAATGAGCTCACAGCTACTGTACTTATGAATAGCCTTGTAAATAATATTGAAAATGTAGCACCTTTGCTTTAGCATTTTTTTCTTCTACTGGGTTTTCCAAGTCCCACAGTGCTTGAAGTTGTTCCTGTAAAAGAGGAATCTTATATCATCATCACTATGACAGTTATCAGCAACTTTATCAGTCTAGCTCAGAAAGTTTATGTATGTACATATATACAGTGCTCAGCTTATATAAGTACACCCCTCACAAATCTCTCTCTTAAATTCATATTTTAATAAGAAGCTATACAATATTAAATTTGTGCATATACATTCGATTAGTGAGTACTGAAGCCAAATCTGGAGCTTATCTAACAAAATAACTTACGATAACGGTCCAAAAACTAGTACACCCGAATTTATGCTATAGAAAAATATTAAATACAAATTTAAAAAAGAGGAAAAAATCAAGAAAAGCGAAAAAATGTATTGAAATTTAGTAGGCTGTAATTTTTTTTGCAATATTTTGCTTGAATTTAATTGTATTATCTTTCAATTTCTAAATACGTTTAATTACTCAAAAATTATTTTAATAAATATATCTGTTTAATAAATATGTTATGTTCAAATGCACCAAAACACATATTCACTGAAATATTCACCTATATTCACTGAAAAATGGATAAAAATATTTATTTTCAAAATGGGCTGTACTCAATTATGCTGAGCACTGTATGTGTGTGTTTGTGTGTGTTAAATGGAGTGTAGTTAGTTGTGAGCTAGCTCAACATGATCTTGACTGTATGATGCTAATAATTAAAGGAAAAAAATTCAATTTTTTCCAGTTAGCACTGGTCTAAATTTACACACTATCAATTCATGCACATATATTTATACATTACAATGTTTATATATATATCTGGAGAAAGTCTTTAATTTTTAAGGTCAGTATAACTAGGCCCTTAATTTTTTTTCCAACCGATTGGCTACAGAATCTAATTAACATTTAAAAGCCTTTAAAATGCTCTTTCAGCTAAATACTTTTATCTTGCATACAGTAATAACTACTACAATATTTTCAGTCATCGTGGCAAAGACAAAATAAATCAGAAATTAGTTAATAAACCTGTTGTGTTTAAAGATGTGTTGGAAAAAAATCTTGTTAATTTGCACTTGTGTATGTTATATCAGCATATATATATATATATATATACTGACACTGAACATTTATTCATTTATTTTAGGTCTAATTCTATATTGGGAAATTAACCATTTTGAACAACTTACAAATCCTTTTTCTAGACATGCTCATATGGACTTTTTTTGTTATGCCTGCCTTGTTACATTCAGTTATGAAATACAGAAATCACCTAAATCACAAGTAAAATAGTCCTATAGTTTGGGTTACTGGATAGTACAACCAGTCATTTAACAAATATATGGGAGAGCAGTTCAAGCATATTAAATGATTAAACCCATACATTTTATTGATTCAGTCTTACATCACTCTCTGTCAAACTTAATCTGAACTTAATTTGCAAAATGTGAACAGTATCTAAATTCCAGTACATAGTGACCCATTCAGTTCCAGTTCCAGCCCATTAACTGCACTGGCACCCAAACCTCTTATTAATTTACTAGTGTACTGACCTCAGCCTTCAGCCCCAGCTCTTCTCCAGCGCTGAACACAGGAGTTCCTGGCAGGGTGAACAGCAGAATTTGATAGAGTCTGATGGGAAATTCTGAAGCTAGAGACCCCAGTTCCTGTCTTGAACGCCATCCTAGACTCGTCTGCTGGACACTGGAGTTGAGCTCCTTGATCATCTGGGCCTGTTTCTCACCGGACTTATACAGATCAGGCTGTCCAGTCAGGAGCAGGTCAACACCAGAGCGGTTCAGCAGGACAGAAATATCATTGACAGACATACTGTTGACTGAACCCATCAGAGCTCTGAAAGTGATCAAATGGAGAAATCTGAGTTCTTAATTTTCATAAATCTTTGAAAAGCTGTTCATTCAGACCGAAACCATCAAAATCACCAGCACTCCAGCTCAATAGAACGTTTAACAAATAGTTTCATTTTTACTTACCAATATAGTTTAATTAGCTTCCTTACAATAACATTACTTCAAAAGTTCTCCATTTATCTATAGTGAGGACACTGATCTGGACAGACAGTTGTGCATATTTGTAGCTTTTCTTTTTAAAGAAATGTCTTGTTGAATAAGAGCATCTATAAAACCAGAGTTTGCTTGTTTTGACATATTATTTTAACTATGTGACTTTAAATAATAACTACATTTAACATTTTTTGATGTGAATAGTAAAAATCTTTTCCTTTTCCATTAGAAAAAATCCTTATAGTGTTTAACCCCATATAAGTCTGAAATTTCATTAAAAATTATTATAAAAAGTCTTACATTTAACTTTATATGTAATTTATTTATTTTAATTTAATATATTACTTAAATTTGACTTCTTGAAACCTGCAGAAACCTGTTCAAAACAAAAGCTAATGAAAGATAAAACGAGGGAGCAGGCGGCAGTACCACAGTTGACCACAAGGCGTCTCTGTTTCATTACATAGCAGCAGACCATGAAGTACTAGCAGATACACATACAGTACAGTACGTACACGTCTTTAGTCGCTTCGCTTCGGTTGAATATTTCCTTTATAGATGGCCAGGCGTCTGTTGGGATTTCATTCAGGTCAGACAAGAAAATGCCGTCGAGTCCTTTATCCAACCAATATGTACACGCATCCTAAAAGTACAAGTAAAAAGTTATGTATAAGTTTGTGTCACGTTTTCTAATATCTAGAATCTGCTGTTTTCCTCACTATCTGTTCATCTCCCTGTGTTCACCGTCACAGTTTCCTCTTTCTTATCATTACTTACTCTGATTTTCTGAGCAACAGCGTTGAAATTGTTGAACCAGGCTGAGGTTTCATTGTAGTTGGGTGTTAAATTCAGCACTATGGAGATACCTGAGAAAGAGAGGGTCAAATAGCCAGGGAAAGTAAGAGAGAGAGAGAGAGACACGTTTTTTAAAGCTTAATATATACAGTTGAAGTCAGAATTATAAGCCTTTGAATTTCCCTTTCTTCTTTAAATATTTCCCAAATGATGTTTAACAGAGCAAGGAAATTTTCACAGTATGTCTGATAATATTTGTTCTTTTAGAGAAAGTCTTATTTGTTTTATTTTGGCTAGAATAAAAGCAGTTTTGAATTTTCTAAAAACCATTTTAAGGTCAAAATTATTAGCCCTTTCAGGCTATATATTTTTTGTGTCCAAGACAAACTTAACAAGCTGTATCCTTCTATCTCTCCTTTGTGTGATAAATGCAAAGGCGTGGTTGAGATATTTTATTTATTTTTAATTTTTTGATGGTGCTGTATTGTTTGCTGTATTGTTTGCTAGGGTTTTGGTGCATGTTCTAGTTAGTATCAGGTAACAACACAGAGATCATTTTGTTAACATATATACATGATGTACACTATTGAGTGTTGTGTTTTTATAAAAACTTCTATAAAATAAAAAAATGTCTAAAATCTTCACACACATTGACTGAGAGACTGTTTAGATGCATGTCACTGATTCCAGCAGATACACAAGGTCATAAGACAATAATAGTAGGTTAGATTTCGGTCTCAAGCGTCTAAGGACAATGCTGTTTTGACATCCAATAATGATGTGAAATGACGTTGATATTTTGTAGATTTTTGTGTTGTGTTGGAAAGTGACCAAAATCCAATGTTGGACCAACATTTTACACCAACATCATATTGACGTCAAATACTGACATTTACTCATCAGGTTTGGCAAGCAAAATCCAACGTATGACAGACATCATAGTGGTAACGTCAGAGCTTAATTTGTGCCAGGACCTCTGAAATCTGATCCGGCACCTTTTTTTTACCGATCTCCCTCCTCACACACAGGCCCGCCCCGCCCCGCTCTTCACTTTCTTCCGCTACTCCCCAACCCTCTCCACTTTTGTCTGACACACAACCCCTCCCGCCCCGCTCTTCACTTTCGTCCGCAACATCTTCCCCTCTTCTGGTAACATGCTGGATCCATTTCCCCGATCTGTTGCGGGACCTCGCTATTTACCAATTAAGCACTGAGTAATGTCTACACAATGTGAAGCTGTAACATCATTAGATTTTGATATGTAGTTGTTTTTAGGTTGCGTTGGAAAGTAACTGTATCATCTGTCCGCTGTTGAACATTGATGTCGGCCTGACGTTGTTTTAATATCAACCTGATTTTCATTTCCAAAGATGCAACGTCCTCAACATTGGGGTACAACGTCAATCATGACGCCCTGTGCCTGCGGGGATGAAATCACTAAATAGTCTTAAACAATAACTAAATGCACTACAGAATGTTACATTTACACACACACACACAATTTTCATATAAACGCATCAGCATTTCACAGCCTAATACTCACTACTCTTGAGCAGTTTTGAAAGGGCTACTTTTTACACATTTTGAGTATGATTTACAACAGATATTTTTACTCTACTTGCACTACATTTTTGGCCAAGTAATGGTACTTTTACTAGAGTATGATTTTTCAGTACTCTTTCCATCACTGGTAACAATTTACAATATGGTTCCATTAGTTAATGTATTTACTAACATCGACAAACAATACATTATTAGGATATTCATTTTTGTTATTGAAAATAAAGCTGTTCATCTTTAGTTCTTATAAACTCATAGTACATCAGTGTTAAGAGCACAACTTTGGATTTTAATAATGCATTAGTAAATCTTGAACTATGATTAATAAATGCTGTACAATTATTGTGGATTCTTAGTTCATATTAGTAAATAGACGTCATTAACTAATTGAATTATTACTGTAAAATGTGACCAAAATATCGTAGTACACATTAAAAGTGTGTAAACCGACATTGTCAATTTGAAAAAGACAAAGAAAAGCACAACTTGAGTGTTAAAAGCACTGACTGCATGATTTTAAGATTCTTTAAAAGTGAATTAGTGCTATATTAACATAATAAGATATAGTTTTAGCACAAACGTGTCCAACCATTAGTTTGTAAGTGGCACTGCAAATGGGAAATCGGGTGCTTTACATTGTGAACACTGAAGTCTTTTTTTTTCCTATTCCACCAAAATATAGTCGCAACGCTGCAGTAATTTATTCCTGAATTCATATTTTTAATTAAGTCAGTCAGTGATTCACTTGTTTATAATTAAAGTTACTTGATGGAATTCTGAATGAATCAGTTGTTTTGAACAAATCATTTGAATGAATGATTTGCCGGCACCTTCTAGATGTTTAGCGTCAAATTTATTCAAGTACCATATCAAAATTCATTCACACACTACTATATTTGGACAGTACAAACATGATGCAGTCATTAAATAAAAAGCAGCGATTGTCACCACTGAGGTCAACAGAAATTGTATAACGCTGTATTTTACTGTCAAAACTACGTGCTACATCCAACCGATCACACTATGTCTTTCTTTTCTTTTTCATTCCTTTAAAACCTGTTTTTTTCACATTTTAATCTGTTTTAATTGTTTTTTTTTTGTTTCTTTTATTCTTGTTTATGTAAAGCACTTTCAATTAGCATTGTGTATGAAATGTGATATATAAATAAACTTGCCTTGAC
Source organism: Danio aesculapii (assembly GCF_903798145.1). NCBI lineage: Eukaryota > Metazoa > Chordata > Actinopteri > Cypriniformes > Danionidae > Danio > Danio aesculapii. The sequence goes on along the minus strand of NC_079441.1, from coordinate 18,728,170 downwards.
TTGTCAAAATGTTAAAGTTGTCATGGGGTATTTAAATCCTGACTGCCAGTGAAGGCTCATTCATGTGTCAAAACACTACTCACTGAAAGTTAAAGTTCACCTTTTTTATGAGCCAGGCCCAGCAGAGATTCCAGCTCATTCTCAGTGCCAACTTCAGACTGAACTGAAATCAGGTTTAGTGTATCTAGCTGGTCTGCATTCAAGGTGTGTATCGGACCCAGAACTACACCTGCCACATTCATCTGGCTCAGATAATCCAGCTTTCCCTCCAGTCCTGCAGAGAACAAAAGAAAGCTTCACTTCACTTCTCACACACACACACACTTTTTTTTTTGATAATCTGACTGCACAAACCATGAATATTGTTTAGAATCAATGACCAAAAACGTTTAATTAGTATGTGTGTGTATGTGTGTGTGTGTGTATTGGATGTTTTATTCCAACTTTTAAAATTTTATAAAAAATAACTTCCATGAACTGACTTGATAGTTTTAATATTGATATCTAAATAATAAACAGGTAGATAAATCATTTTGCATTTGTCTCACCTTTCAGTCCACTCTCAGTGAAGGCATTGACATCAGATATCTGGTACAGGGGACCTTCATTCCACCAGTGCATCTCAGGAATGGGTTTACAGCGTGGAGCCTGTACTATGATTACTATTGCTCCAGCTAACATGCCAACCCAACCAAGAAAAAAAAGAGCCATCAAAGCCCAACGAATCCGAATCCACCTGCAGAGCACATGCAAACATAACTACATCAGGCAGACAGACAGAGATGAATGCATAAATCTAATAATGCTCATATAGGTTGCGCACCCTGGAGTACCAGCGACTTTAACTAGCTCGTCTTTGGAGAGGCCTGTGTACTTCACTGCAGTGTTCTCTGGGACGGTGACCTTCACGCAGCCATTTTCTCGGGTCATTAATTGTTTTGTCTGATCCACTTCCTTCAGTTCTATGTCCTTCATCTCTCCTGTTTATGGAAGTTTATCTAAAAACACTGAATTAATAAACAAAGCAAAAAAAAACTTTGACAGATAATTTACATCTACAATGAAATTTAGGCTAAAAAAGAGTTAAACAGACCATATATGTATATGTGTGTGTGTATATATATATATATATATATATATATATATATATATATATATATATATATATATATATATATATATATATATATATATATATATATCCATAAGCAACATAACGTTACAATAAGCAATATTACAATATGAGAAGTATTACAATATTGGAGTTCATAGAATAAAACACACACACACACACATATATATATATATATATATATATATATATATATATACATACACACACACACACACACACACACAATGACCAATTAATATATGGCTTAATACAAAAAGAAGAATGCATAGTTCAATACCTTTGGTTTAGATGAGTTCTCCTCTGTGTTGTCGGGCAGAACACAGCAGTTTTCTGGTCAGTGCACTTTTATGAAGACGACTTCTTCTGTTCCCGCCCCTCACAGCCAACATTCTCACTGTACTGTACTCTCTGAAGAAAATTGCTCTCGTTTATGGTTATTACTCATAGTCCTTTAGGATACACTAAGGGCCTGTTTGGGACATTTAAAGATACAGTTATTGGGTTTTCTTTCTTCATTTATTTATTTCATCCCTGGTAAGTGTGATTTCACGAAGTAGGACATGCTCCTGATCAACATCTCTGCTGGTCCTGGAACAACATTGTACTTCCATTGTATGCTACATTTACACAACCAAATAGAATACATTGAAGTTTAACTTGACTTTTACCTTTGTATACATGATGAATAAACCTATAACCTTCAAGCATGGCACAATGTATGTACAGTGGCACACATATTGTAATACGTCGTATATGTATTAAAGATTTGTATTGACGTTAACACATTAGTACAAATTGATAGTTGTTACACTTTATAAACAATATAGAAACTTTTTTTTACAATATCATAATAGCAAGACTGTTTAATTTGATTACAGGCACTTAAGTGGATTCAACATTCACTTTATGCTTCAAACACACAACCCCCTGCAATGTTCATCGCAAGAGATTGTGCCTGTTTTTGAGTAGTGTTTATAATTCCTAAAATTAGTCAAGGTCCTATTATTTTTCACAAAACTACTAAAAAAATATTTTCTTTGATGGAGGCAAAGGTGTGATGAATCTTACATAAATGATGCAAAAATGACCATAGCAGGGTTTATTCAAACTTCATCAAGTAAACAAAATCTAATATATTGATTGTTTAAGTTGCTGAGGTTAATGGTGTTGCTCTATGGCCAACTTTTATATTATTAAATATATAAATGAAACTTGTAGCCTACTTCCATGAGTCTCTTTTAAAATTGCTAATACTTAATATTCATACCAATTTAACCAATCTTAAATCAGTGTTGGGAAAAAAGTAATATATCACAAACTTAAATCATATTTTAAAGTAAATAAATGTGTCACTTAGTTACTTTATAAAGTAATGTGAAAGTATGTGTTGTTATTTTTGTGTTTTTAATAGCATAGTAGGCAAAAAAAATATATATATATATAAAAAAAATTATAATATATTAAAAATATATATATATAATATATAAAAAAATAATATATAAAAAATATATATAATATATTTAAAAAATTATAATATATTAAAAAATATATATAATATATTTAAAAAATAATAATATATTAAAATATATAATATATTTTTTTACTCCAACACTGAATTTAATTTTACTCTTAATAAACAAGAATTTAGAACTTGATGTAATTACTACAACCTTTTACACCAAAGATATCCTTTATTTTAAGAGATGCTTCTACTTTTAAATTTGCTTTTCTGTTCAGCATGCTAATACTGTTTGAATATTTATTAGTCAACAGTATGAAGAGATATAAGGATTTAAACAGGAAACAGAAATAAGGAGACAGAAAGGAAGATTATGAGAAGTGAAGATTCTGTTTATGGGTGTAACGGTACACAGAGATCATGGTATGTACCTCAGTCATGGGGTTACGGTTACAACAGGACTAATAACAAATCCTTTTCTATTTATTAAGTGTTTAGTCACAAACAGCTACAGAACTGAAAAGCCACTTGTGATGCAAAAGTATAAAATAAACAGAACAATGAAAAATAAAAGAATATTTATACTCACTGGCCACTTTATTAGGTACACATTACTAGTACTGGGTTTGCCTTCAGAACTGCCTTAATCCATTGTAGCATAGATTCAACTAGTTACTGGAAATATTCCTCAGAGACTTTGGTCCATATTGACATGATAGCATCAGGCAGTTGCTGCAGATTTGTCGGCTGCATGTGCATGATGTGAATTTCCTGTTTCACCACATCCCAAAGGTTCTCTATTGCATTGAGCTCTGGGGACTGTGGAGGCCATTTGAGTACAGTGAACTCATTATCATGTTCAAGAAACCAGTCTGAAATGATTCAGGCTTTATGAAATGGTGTGTTATCTTGCTGGAAGTGGCCATCAGAAGATGTGTACAGTGTGGTCAAAAAGTATGGACATGGTCAGCAACAATACTCAGGTAGGCTGTGGCGTTGACACGATGCTCAGTTGGTTCTAATGGGCCCAAAGTGTACAGAGATGGTGTCCCTCACACCATTACACCACCACCTCCAGCCTGAACCGTTGATACAAGGCAGGATGGAGCCATGCTTTCATGTTATTGATGCCAAATTCTGACCCTACCATTCGAATGTGGCAGCAGAAATTGAGACTCCTCAGTCCAGGCAAAGTTTTTACAATCTTCTATTGTTCATTTTTGGTGAGCCTGTGTGAATTCTAGCGTCAGTTTCCTGTTCTTAGCTGACAAGAGTGGCACCCGGTGTGGTCTTCTGCTGCTGTAGCCCATCTGCCTCAAGGTTGGATGTGCTGTGCATTCAGAGATGCTCTTCTGCAACATGGCTAAACCATTTCAGCATTTCCAGATGTGTTCTTTGTAAATGGCTGCTAAGTTGTTGCAGTGCTGTGGTGTTTTCTGCCTAACTCCAGTGACTGCACATCTGAACTGACTATTCATCGTGGGAGTGCATAAACCTAACAGTCACCCCTGTATTGGAACGGTTTGGGACAAATACAAATACCATTACACCCCAAATGTTTCTATATTAAATAAGTTGCTCAGTAATGCACAGAACTGTTCAGCGAAGCAGTCATAAACAAAACTACTATTAGCTATTGACCAATCAGAATCAAGAACTATCTGTTTAATAAACAGACAAAAAATGGTAAATGTATCCACAAAGATTTCATTCAAGTCCGCTTCACCCTCAAGATAGAAGCAGAAAGTCTTTTTAATCCATTACAGGAAGGTGCACCGACACAACTGTGAAGCTCAGTCTCAAAGACACACTATTATTCTGTCTCCTTCCTTCAGTTTAAGACGAACAATAGCAGCTGAGGGGAAGAGAAAGAAAGAGTTTATTTTGTCAGTGCTCCGCACGAGGGCCTGGGGTTCACAGATGCGCTGCGGGGGTCTGGGTGGACCTTCCTAAGCCTATCTGATATCCTGCTTTCCAGAAACAAACATGGGAGACCACAACCAGATGGAACTGCCTTTATCTATTTTTTCCAACATGTTTATTGTTTCTATAGTGCACTCTTTGAGGAGGCCACAAGTTTTCATTTCATTCCAAAGCGGGTGACTAGAGTTCTGTAAATGACCATGAAAATGTGGAGCGAGCTTGAGTTATCATGTTAAATGTTTGGTTTTATTTTGCTACATGCAACACTGATACTGAAACAAGAATAAAATAGGATTTCATGTTTTCCATAGGGGCAACACAGTAGCTCAGTGATTAGTACTGTTGCCTCACAGCAAGAAGGTCACTGGTTCGAGCCTTGGCTGGGCCAGTTGGCATTTCTGTGTGGAGTTTGCATGTTCTCGTGTGGTTTCCCCACAGTCTAAAGACATGCGCTATAGGTGAATTGGGCAAACAAATGTAGTGTATGAGTGTGAATCATACCTGTCTCCCGTATTTCAGACCCATCTCCCGTTTTGTTATTTCTCCATCAATTTCAGCTCCTGGCCCCACCTGTTTGGTACAGTACCACCCCCGGTTTGCCATCTTTGGCATAGTATCTGATCACAGGGGCCGCCCGAAACCCAGTCCATAGTACAGTTACTAACATCACAGTACAGTTACCAACCCGGTTCTCAACTGTGTTATTCAGACACCTCACCCCAGATTCCCCCAGTGTCCCGGAATTTCAGAGACAAATGTTAGCAGGTGTGAATGGAGGAGTGAGTATGAATGTTTTCCAGTACTCCGTTGCAGCTGGAGGGTATCCGCTGTGTAAAGTATTTGTTGGTGGTTCATTCAGCCGTGGCAACCCCTGATAAATAAGGGACTAATCTGAAGGAAAACGAATGAATGAATGAGGAACAGGACAACCTGTACTTATACATTATAGTACAGTAAAGTATTGATATCAGTTGCTAATTTGGATTGTTTATGACAGTTTGGTGTGTGTGTGTGGGGGGGGGTGGGGGGGGGGAATTTCTGTGCATTATTACAAAGATGCTAACTCCTAATATCTGGCTATATTTGGTTCTTAAATTGTTTTTATGCGCTTGTGCATATTCAGGACATAAAGTGCCCTCTAGTGACCAACATCAGCTGTTCACCCAACAGTAACTTTTTAAAGTAAGGCCTGATTAACTGAAGATTGGTCGACCATAAAGTATATCTTTGATCGTTTAACATCATGTGCATCATTCAAATAGTTTGTTGTTAGTAAGGTTTATTTTTTTAAATAAGTCTCATGCTTACCCAGACTGCTTTTGGTAGATACAAAATGCAGCAATGCTCTGAAATACTGTTACAAGTTAATTTTATTTTAGAGCTTTTTAAAATGCAATTTGATCATGTAACTGCAAAACTGAATTTTAAGATCATTAGTCTAGTCTGTAGTGAGTTTAGTCCTAAGAGAGTTAAAAAAAATACAGTTTATATTTAAAGTAGAGAAGCAGTCTTTCCTAAAACTATTTCCAAAATGAATTGAGTAAATGAATGAATGATTAACATTTGAATGTTATAGTAGCTTAATTAACCATATATTAAAAATAGGCATTTCACTGCAGACAAAGACATAATCTATACTCGCCAAGTAAAGATGTATTCCTAAAAACAACTCCACAATAAAACATTCACAAATGCTTAAAGAATGGTACTTATTTAAGTCCCCAAGAAATCAAAACTCACCGTATGATTTAGTCAGCTAGATTTGTGGTGAACGATTCATTTTGGGCATGTCATTAAGAAAAATATAATCTTATAATCTTTAATAGATTTTTTTTTCAGTTAGTTTTTCAGGTGACGTATATCTTAGGTAATGGGAATGGCTAACATTCTTAACCACTCAGCTCCAACTGTCGGTTTTGACTAACAAACATAAATGTTGAGCAGGAGGTGTCTGTTAGGTTGTAATAACTCTTAAACACTTTCCCCAAACTTTCTAAATGAAATGTCTACTTTTCTACATCCAATCAGCTTGCAGTAGAAAAACAAGCCACACCCACTCTTTTCTCATTTAATATTTCAGTTTCTCCATGAAAAAAAAAAAAAAGGTGGCAGCTTCCGGCTTATGTGGACTTTAAGTATTTTATGTAGTATTTAAGTTTGAAATGTTAAAAAAAATGTGTGTGTGTGTATATATATATATATATATATATATATATATATATATATATATATATATATATATATATATATATATATATATATATATATATATATATATATAATATTTTCTGCTCTAGGATTATGAATTGTAGCCTGCAACAACCATAAACTCAATGCATTTGAGGGAGCAACTCTCAGTAAGGTAGACAGAGTTACACACAAAACACCAAATATATCCTCATTTGCCATTTTATTTATTATTATACCAGGAGCTTTCGAGTCTCTGTACAGAGATCAGCTTCTCTTCTACAACAGCTGTGGCAAATCTTTCACTAGTTTAAAGTTAGAGCTTCTAATAGTACCACACTAGAGAAGACAATTAAACTTTTTATATAAACTCTCCTACTCAAAAGTCATTGCACTCCTAGTTTCCCTCTTTCCAGATTTGTGCACAGTGTTGAAACTGATCAGAGACATTAAAGGGATAGTACACCCCAAAATTAAAATGTGCTTATTATTTACTCACCAATAAGTGGTTCCAAACGTTTATGAGTTTCTTGTTTGTGTTAAATGCAAAAGAAGATAATTTGAAGAAACTGGTAGCCACTGACATATATAGTAGGAAACAAAAATACTAGGGAATAGATGGCTAATGGTTTACAACATTCGTCAAAATATCTTCTGTTGTGTTCAACCGTAACAAGAAACTCCAACAGGTCTGTGAAAGCTGAGTAAATAATGACGTTATTTACATTTTAAGAGTGAACTATCCTTTTAAACACCGTGTGTGTGCGTCTAGCCAGGGAACGGATAAGACAGCAGAACGGCCTGTTTGGACCCAAGCTCTAACTTCTCTAACTTCACCTTGCTGTCCACTGCTAGTTTCTCTATATCTGTGGTGGCGCGGACCCGAGCCTCAGCTGGCAGGTCGTCATTGGTCAGAGTCATAGAAATAGAGTCATTTCCCCAGTTTACGGCCATCAAGAAGCGTTCGCTCTGGTCCCAAAGACGAAGAAATGCTAATGAAGTGGGAGAATTGTGAAGGTTGACATATTCTCCATGCAGGAGTGATCGCTCTTTTCCTTTTATATCACTCAGGGTTTTAAAGAAATTACGCACTGCGGTTCGCTCCTCCTGTGTAGCCAAAAGAATCAAAGATAGAAAGTGCATGTGTTTAACAAACGTGCAAACACTACAGTGATCAGAAAGGAAAAGGAAAATGGTGATCAATCAAAACGTACCTCTGCTGTTGTGTTGACATCTTCCCACATCGCCTCCTATAAAGGTGAAATTATACCGCATGAGTAAATAAATGTTTATCCATGTATTGTTATTTTATTTTATGAATGCCACCCTCACCCCAGCTTTCAATCCGAGCTCGTCTCCAGCACCGAACACAGGTGTTCCCGGCAGGGCAAATAACAGGGTTTGATAGAGTTTGACTGGAGTTCTGGACACCTGAGAGCCCGCAGTCTGTCCCAGACCCCAGCCCAAACTGGTCTCCTGATGACCAGAGCAGAGTCTCTGCACTAAAGTGACCTGTCTGCCACTGAGCCCTGACGGATACGGCAGTCTGGTCAGGAGCAGGTCAACTCCTGATTGATTGAGCAGGAGAGAGGTTTCATCCACAGAGAGACTGCTGGCTGTTCCCATCAGAGCTCTGAAAGAGATTAGAAAAATAGAGAGAGAGGGTATAAAGAGAGCTCTCACAGCAGACGAGATGCACAGCATTGCATCATGCAGATGACAGAACGTTGAGTTTATGCACACTGCTATTCCAGTAAATTACATTTTATTTTTCTGAAGTCTGAATTTTTAGCCCCCCTTTGAATTTTTTTTCTTTTAAAATATTTCCCAAATCATGTTTAACAGAGCAAAGAAATTTTTACAGTATGTCTGATACCATTTTTTCTTCAGGAAAAAAGTCTTATTTGCTTTATTTTGGCTAGAATAAAAGCAGTTTTTAATTTTTTTAAAAATATTTTAAGGTCAAAATTATTAGCCCCTTTAAGCTATATATTATTTTTGATAGTCTACAGAACAAACCATTGTTATACAATAACTTGCCTAATTACCCTAACCTGCCTAGTTAACCTAGTTAAGCCTTTAAATGTCACTTTAAGCTGTATAGAATGTCTTGAAAAATATCTAGTCAAATATTATTTACTGTCATCATGGCAAAGATAAAATAAATCAGTTATTAGAAATGAGTTATTAAAACTATTATGATTAGAAATGTGTTGAAAAAATCTCTCCGTTAAACCGAAATTGGGGAAAAAATAAACAGGGGGGCTGATAATTCTGATTTCAACCGTAAGTACTGAAAGTTGTTGATGATTTGTTTTCAAAGACTATTTAATTTTATTTATTTAGAGCAACAGTATCTCCAGCAGCAAAGCAGCTTCCACATCAAGAGCTACTGGTCAGCCCAATAATTATTAAACATCTGAAAAACAAATTACATACACACCAACATCCTATAGGCCTGAACAGTGCAGTGTCTTACTTATATCCACAGAAAAGAAAGATATCCGAAGATGCCTTTTTAAATTGTAAAGAAATCTGTGTTTTTGAAACTATTTAAGACAGCAGAAGTCAGTGATTTAATTTATTTATTTAGCCTGACATGTTTACTGTAACTAAATATTATAAATGTTTCCTAAAGTAAAATATATTGTGTTCAATGAGGGGAAAAGTTGCTGTTTGTTACCGACACATTTAAAAATGAACATATTTCAGAGCAGTAATCACAGCACCACAAAACTTTTATCCAAGGTTATCATACTGTCAGAATCTTATACTGACCCATGCCTACACTGTAAAACCCAACAGTCAGCTGTTTACAGTTTATCAAATGAAATGAGTGGTCAACTCAAAATTGACTGAAAGTTAATTCTACTCATTTGAAAAGAGAACTCAGTGTTGAAGATAATGAGGTAATTAAATACCTCATTACTTTCATTTAAATGGAGTAAGTTCACAGTACTCCTATTGATTAGTTTTTTTTAAACTCAAATGGTTTGTAGCAATCAGGTTCCTCAAATGGTTTGAGTTGCTTTAACTTTTTGAGTTTTACAGTGCTCAGTTGGTTTGAGTTCTCTTCATTTATTAGATTTTACTGTGCTCAAATTGCTTCGTTTACTCAAATGGATTAAGTTCACAGTACTCATTAGGATTAGTTTTTGAACTTAACTTTTAGGGTTTTACAGTGTATGATGTACATACATAATAACAACTTACATTATAACCTGGCCCTTGTCTCGAAGAGCTATATTGTGCATGTTTTTACAGCAAGTAAGTCTTTTGTTAGCTGTTCAACTCCATGATCATCAACACTACAAAAGTTAAAAGCAGTTAAATCTATTTAGACTCCATTTACATCTGCATTTATTAGTGTCGTCAGCATGAGATGGGATCAACAAATACACATCTTGATGGTTTGTTTTAACAGACACATTAAGAGGCTGTTTACACCTGGTCACGTAATGCTTTTTTTCTGATCAGATAGGTATTCGGTTATATGCATTTTGAATGTGTTTCGGGGGCATTTACACTTGTCATTTTCACTCAGACCACTTTTGAGATTAAATCCAGAAGAAACTGAGTGAGTCTAAATGTATTTAGTTGTTGAAACTAGCAAACCACATATGTAAACTTCACTTCTCTCAAAATATAAAAAAAATAAACATGTGAGAATGTGTTATGGGCTGTATAACAGTCAGATATAACAGCAGAAATCAAACATGCAACATCTCAGATGACAGTTAAGGGTGTTTGTTTAGTTTTATTATATATTTTTTATTTCATTCTATTATTGACCAGTCATTAACTAAAAAATAAAACCAGAATGCTAAATTCAAATCAAATCAAATGTTAGCATTAATAACTGAGCCTACTACCTGTAGTAGCCTAAATCTGTGAATAAAGAAGAAAAATAATAATCTAAAAAAGCTATTTAATTGCTTTAAAACTGCGCAATGTTTTGTTTTTGGGAGAGTCGGTTATAGACAAATGAACGCAAACCCATTAAATATTTGAATTGTTCATATCTGTATGACAAAAAAATGTTTCATTTACCCTATAATCCAATAGTATCTGGATGCAGTCTTTATAATGCAAGCTGAGATTGCATTGCTCAGAGATGCAATGTCAGACACAATGCACTCAATGGAGCTAGTGACGTCACTGTGAGGGGTAGGGTTAGGGGTGGGGTTAAGGTGAGCACATTAAAAAGCATTGGGTGCAGCTCAGATTGCATATGCACCGAGTCTGCAGCCAGACCCCTCTCCTATAATGACAATAATATTTACTATTAACTTATGTTAAAACTGGAACACAAGTGAAGTACAAAGCCTCTTGTAGTCTACATATGAAAAAAATTATATGCTGAATAAGATGTGTAGCTTAGTGTCTGTAAAAAAAAATTATGTGAAATAAGTGTGTGAAATAATCTGTCCACCAGGTGTCTCTGTTTAACTGAACAGATTTCTACCTCCCATTAACCAAACCTCAACCATTAGAGTCACTTACTTTTTTGGGGTCCCTTCAGTTTTGTTGAATATGCCTTGAATAGATGGCCAAGCATATGTATTAGCGATGTCGTTCAGATCGGATAAGAAGATGCCATCCACTCCCTTATTGAGCCAATATACACAGGCTTTCTACAATAAAAACACATATATAGTGGAACACATATATCTGATTATATGACTGAGGACAAATGAATAAAATACAGAATTATAATGACATCACGTAAAGTAGATCAAAAACATTTAGTTTCCCTATACACTATAAACTACACTACTTATACACTAAGGCTGGAGTCAGTAAGAATAAAAGGAAATAAGATCAAATAAAATATTATTAAGCCAAAACATTAATAAATTAAAAACCTTAATTTTTAACAATATTTAAAATAACCATTTTACCATTTAAAATAAATGTTTACCAACTTTTTGTATTCCTGTGATGCCAAAACTCAATTTTCAGTCACTAATCTTAGTATCACTAAACCTTCACTAATTTAGTATCACAAAAATTTAAAAGATTTTTTTTGCTCAAGAAATAATTATTTCACTGCTAAAACATTTTTTTATTTTATTTTGACATGGACATCACAATTACACCAAATCATTTGTTTAAGTGTTTTAGCAGACTTGCTAATTCTCAACACCTTTCCACAGGATGCTTGACATAAAATTAAAACAAAAAAAAGATACATATACAATTCTTCACATTAAATTGCTGTAAGGCAAAAGCGGCATGACCAAACAAACTAATAGTAAACTGTTTGTGCAAACACTGCTGTTTTGTTTTTAACCTCTTTTTACTAAAAACTTTTATATTACTTTCTAATTTTAGGATAATGGGTAAATTCCACAGTTTGATTCCCTTACTAGAGAAAACAGATTGACCAAAAGAGCTCCTACACAAGACAGTCACCATTAGCAGTTGCTCGCGTGACTCTGTGAGAGGTTTGATGTCTACTGATTAGATCAGAAAACAGCACTAAAAACATGACAATTTAAACATTTAAAAACCAATTAAAGATAATTAAATTTAATAAAACTACCAAAGCTAAAAGGTTATGTTTACATAAAACCTCACAATAATGCCAGTGCATAGGATTTAAGTCCATCATTTTAATTGCTTGTTTATATATCGAATCAATAAGCTTCAAAGTGGTTAAAGAGACTTGTGATCATGAAGTAATGCAATATGAAAAGTGTGAGAATATCATTGAGTGCATATAAAATTTAGCAGTTTGATATGTTAAAAATATTCAAATAAAACAAAAACAGTTTAGACTTGTGGTTGTGGTTCTTAATATTGTTTAACAAAACGTTCTACTTTTTAATGATTTGAGAAACCCCCTCCCCAACTCTTACTATCCCAAAACGGTGTATACTTTGTTTATATGCAAATATCTTTTCTTTACTCTGGCCGTTTATACATCATTAAATCTTTTTAATCTTTTCTCTCACTAAGGTGTCTAACTGACTGTCTACATGAATATATCTGCACTTACTTTGAGTTTCTCAGCAACAGAAGCAGCATTGTTGAACCAGGATGAAACTCCGCGATAATTGGGTGTTAGATCCAGCACTATGGAGATTCCTGAGAGGGAAAGAGGAGAGAGGGGAAAAAGTCAACAAACCAGAAGGCTGTTAAATGCTATTTCTGGACTTTAACAGCCATATTGCTTTATTTGCTGGAAACTACGCAGGTGTCCTGCTAAATCAACATGGCGAATCAATTCCAAGAAAGACTTTTATGTTTGATTTAAAATTGCATAGTGTATACTTGTAGAATATGAGTAAATATGTAAGGAAATACTTGATGGTAAATGACTCATAAAAAATCATTTTAAAATTAATGCAGCGTAGTGAGAAACAAAAGAGGTCAGAGGTTAAACTGACAGCTGAATGTTATTTCAGACAGCCTTCCTCTAGCACAGAACAACAAGAGCCTATACTGATAAGATCTATCCAGTGACCTATTATGTGATTGTAAAAGTAACCTTGGCTGATCTTTTATTTTGAAAACCTTCAAAACAAACTAGTGTGTTCACCTTTTCTATGTGCTCGGTCCAGCAGAGAAGTCAGCTCGCTCTCAGAGCCAAAATCAGGGTTAATGGAAGTTAGTTCAAGTGCGCTTGACTGGTCTGCTTGCACAGAATGTACTGGACCCAAAACAAGCCCCTTCACCTTCATCTGATTCAGATAGTCCAACTTCTCCTCCACTCCTACAGATGAGAAAGGGGTTAAGAAAGGAGAGGAAATAAATGAGCAATCATCATCAGTTATGCTGCTTCCTATAGCTATCTCTGTCTACACAGAATTCAGGGCACCTTTTAATCATTAATCTGCTTTGATTGTATAGCCAGAGTACTGTGCACACCTAAGGATATCAGGGTTTAAGGTCACTGTACTTGATCATCTTAATCTATGGTATAGCTGTGTGGGAAAGCAAACTTATCACAACTGTGTGATTGTGTGAGCAGAATCTTGCATAGGTCAGCACATGCTTTCTCACATGAGGGAGTCACAAGACAGTCAGTCTATTCTGGCTTATCCATGGAATCAGCAAATCTGCCTCCCCCCACAGTGTTTTTTTAATGTTACCTAAGCAAGGCGCCTAAGGGGTGTTGCAAATATCCACATGACCCAGACATTCATTCTTACCTTTCAGCCCATTCTTAGAGAAGGCATCTAAGTTTGATATCTGGTACAGAGGACCTTCATTCCACCAGTGCATCTCGGGAATGGGTTTACAGCGTGGAGCCTGTACTATGATTACTATTGCTCCAGCTAACATGCCAACCCAACCAAGCCAGAACAGAACCAGCAAAGCCCAACGAGTCCGAACCCACCTGCAGAAGACAGGCAAAAGCTACATCAGTCAAACCAACAGCTTGTAGCCTATATAAAGCAATACACATAGAAAGATGAGTAAATAACCTACCCAGCTGTACCGGCGACTTTCATCAACTCTTCTTTGGAGAGGCCCGTAAATTTGACTTCTGTGTCCTCCGGCACTTTGACCTTTACGCTGCCGTTTTTTTCGGTGCCTGTCGGAGTTTCTCCGGTCATCGGCTGTTTTTCCTGATCCATCTCGTTCAGTTCTACCTCCTTCATCTCGTCTTCTTTATTCATTATTTGTTTGATAGTAGTTTCAGCACTGTCAGTTAAACAACTCTTATCATTTCCAGAAGGACACTTTGCATAGTTTTATTTGTAAAACGTAGTTTGATAATTAAACATAAGTAAATAATATTGTAAGCATCTTAATAGTACTCACAAGATAAATTTTAGTCTAGCTTCTGTGTTTTTCCTGATATCTATTTTTATTTACTGGTTTATCGGAACTAAATAGTGCCTAAGTATGAATTAATGTATGAGGCATACCTTCAATAATTCTGTTTCAATCCGGACTCCCGCTGTAAAAGCTGCAGAAGTAGATGTGACGGTCAATCCGCTTTATATAGTGCGACTCTCTCGCGCCCGCCCCTTCACTATCTAAGAGGGAAATGAAAAAGGACTTTGACACAAACGAAATTAACTGATAAACCCTTGCATTAAGGACAAATACCTATTTTAATTAAATGAATATACTCTGCTCGACACGTTAAACCATAATCACTAGGCTATGTGGTTCCTGTGAGTTTCCACCTTACAGTAAATGCTCCCTGTTGAGCGCATCAATAAGCCCGAGTTCACTTGAGTGAACAGGAATTCATCCTGCAAACATCCTCATGGAAATCAATACACTTTCCTAGATGGAAAAATATGAGTAAGCTGGAAAATACGGAAAAATACTTATAAATGCGCTTTTTCACGATTGCCAGGCATGACTTGAAAAGTGCAATAACTATTACTGCACAACTATCATGTCATAAAACATCGGGGTGAGTTATCTGTACTTTGTAACAAAGGAAACTCTCAGAGACAACTGATAATCTAAAGTAATTAATCCTTATTTCTGCTCTTCTTTTCACAATCTTTTAAAAACAAACCGCTAATCTTACTGTTGAGCACCCACCAAAAAAGAAAAAAAAAGAGGAAAAGAAATGAAGGAAAAAAGAAAATAAATGGTTAAAATGTAGCAAAAGCCACAGGCTTCAAGAGCACATGGTTTCCTTTATGCAAAATAGACGTTTCATTTCACGTTTCTTTCTCTTTCTTTATTTTTTTACAGTTTTACTGGGTTAGCAGTACACATAGTGCTTGTAATGTAATTGTGTACAAATAAGTTTGCATTTTAGCCTGATAGCATTGTGTGTTGTCTGTTTGACCAACTTTATACCATCAAATAAACATGTATATGCAATGTATAGTCAAATCTTTTCTTCCTTTTTCATTTTAGTTCAGATGATAAATGCTACAAAAATGAAGACTTTTTGTTGTTTTCATTGGCTCTCCTGCCAACTAATAATGTTCACTTTCCCTCTCAGCCTACTAAGGGAACAATGTGTGAGTGTTGTTCCCATGTGACAGAACAGTATGTTGGCCCCTCTGCCTCATAGTGAGGAGAATTTCAAACAGCCCCAGGCACCAGGGTCACAGGGATTACCAATAATTCTCTCTCTACTGGGAAACTGTCTCTATCAAGCTGCTTTTCATGAATCCTACCGTGCTCCAATGTCTAAAATCACGCTGTCCAAGACATGCTATCCATTATGACTTGTTTTTATGTTTGAAAAGTTCACAGTTACAACACAATGCAATATAAAGAAAATACAAAGAAAACACAAAATTAAGAACCTTTAACCTTCACATAATCTTTACATTGCACCAAAGGTTCTTGGGTATTTATACATCTAAAATGCTCCTTCACATAATTAAAAAGAAAGATGAAGGCTCAAATGTTTGTTTTTGGAATCCTTAATGATTATAATGGCATCACTGTCTATAATGTTTCGTCTACGGCATCACTGCTAAACCACCACTGGAACCATTACTTTTTAGAGTGCAGCAATCAAAAGTCTGGGACAGAACATAAAAAAGGTTTCTGATAAAAGTCTCCTGCATGAGTTCATCAAGACTGAAGACTGGTAAAAATGGTAATATTGTGGAATATTACTGAAATGTCACATGATCATTAAGAATGAATATTATTAGTTAAAAATATTAGTTTTTCATATTTGGAAACCACTGTTGTGCTTAAAATATTGCAAAAACCATGACACTTCATCTTTAAAAACATTATATTAAACTTTTATATTATTTTTATATTTTTATATTATTATATTAAACTATTTAACTATTATATCTTTTAACACTGTACATTTACACTTTGTAAATTTAGAAAATATTAAGTACTTTACAGCTAATTTTGATCACTTTACTGTGCCTTTACTGAAAGATAAAAATTTATATTCTAATGACCCTTTCCTGGCTGTGAATGCAGAACACATTTGAATTGTTAGTCAAAAACATCTACCAAATGTTACCCTTCTTTTTTTTTTTTTTACACATCTCTGAACAATATTAATGCATCACGTTATTTTTTTGTGTCAAAAATTCAACAGTTTTAATCTATTGTTATGCAATCTCTAAGTACATACTTCGTCTGCTGAGGAAGTTTAAGCTTCCAAATGAGCTGCTGAAACCGTTCTACACTTCCATCATTGAATCAGTCCTCTGCACTTCAATAACTGTCTGACCTCCGAAGATTACGTCAAATAGTTCGGACTACTGAGCAATCACTGGTACAACCCTCCCTACCCTCCTGTACTTATTCAGAGCGAGCAGAAGGGCTGCCAAAATCACTCTGGACCCCTCACACCCAGCACACTGCCTCTT
The DNA here is from genome assembly GCF_903798145.1 of Danio aesculapii. Classification (NCBI taxonomy): domain Eukaryota; kingdom Metazoa; phylum Chordata; class Actinopteri; order Cypriniformes; family Danionidae; genus Danio; species Danio aesculapii. The sequence continues at coordinate 18,711,189 of NC_079441.1, read as the reverse complement.
TGAAATTTTACCTTCTGGTCGACGCTACAGAGCAGCCCAACACAGAAACAGTTTCTTCCCTCAGGCAATCCATCTCATGAACACCTTATGATAGTAATTGTGAAACAAACATCACTACTTGCTATACACATATACACTTATTTATTTAACAACATACTTTACATCCCAATTTGCATATAGCTGCACATATAACATTGTATATAGTGATATACCTGTGCATACACTTGTCAATTTGTATATTTGCATTCACTACTTCTATTTTTTAAATATATTGATTATATGTTTTTGTCCTGTCTCTGTCATTCTGTTGCACTGTAGAAGCTCTGTCACGAAAACATATTACTCGTATGTGTAATTACTTAAAAATACCTGATAATTAAAGCTCTTTCTGATTCTGAAGTAAACAAGTCACAGAAGGTTTAGACCAGGGGTGTCCAAAAACGGTCTAGGAGGGCAGGTGTCCTGCTAATTTTGGTTCCAACCACAATTAAACACACCTGAACCAGCTATTCAAGCCCTTTCTAGGTATACTAGAAACTTCCAACAAGATGTGTTGAAGGAAGTTGGGGCTAAACTATGCAGGACATCAGCCCTCCAGGACTGAGCTTGGACAAAGAGCATAGATTCATGATCGTGATTCTAAGCTCTTTGGTTTGGACACCCCTGGTTTAGACAATCTTAAAACAAAATAACAAAAGCATTTGTTTTGTAATATTTTAGAGAAAAACAAAGCATAAGTCTACAGGTTTAAATAACCTTTACCTTCTATGTATTTTGTCTATGTAGCTGATTTTCAACAAAACCCACCTAGGAATGACTGGCCATTATCTTGGACTGGATTTGAACACAAGCTTGAGAACATTTCAGGGTGTGCAGTGCTCTCTAGTGTTGATGTTGTGACAGGAACGGCCTTAAAGTCCTCAAGAAATCAAAACTCACCATAATTTTGTTAGCTCACATTGAAAGTTTTGCAGTGAACAATTCATCTGTGCATGTCATTATGTAAAGAGAAAACTTTTTGCCCTTATAATCTTTAATTGAAATCTGAAAATGCACTCCTGTTTTTTTCATTTAATTTGTCATGACGTATATCTTAGGAAATGGGCGTGGCTAACATACTTTACCACACCCCCAACTGTCCATTTTGACAGTTGGGGGTGTGGTAAAGTATGTTAGCCATGGTTGGTGAGCAGGAGGTGTCGGTTATGTTGTAATAACACTCCCCAAACCTTTTCTCCCATCTTTGTAAATGAAATGCCTATTTTACTGCATCCATTCAACTCTCAGTAGAAAAAAAACAAGCCACACCCACTGTTGTGTCAGTTTCTCTAAGAACTGCATCACAGTAGAAATAACGGTCGCAGTTGCTGGTTTATGGGGACCTTAAATTGGCATGATTTACCTAAAAATTTCAATTTACTCCCTCTCAGGTGGTTCCACACCTCTATGAGTTTCATTCTTCTGTTAAAACAAAGTAAGATATTTAGAAGTATGCTGAAAACTTGTAAACTTTGACTTGCATAAAAAGAAATACAATGCAAATCAGTGGTTACAGGTTTACAGCTTTCTTCAAAATATCTTCTTTTGTGTTCTGCAGAAGAAAGAAACACAGTAAAGTTTGAGAAGGATAACTTAAGATTTTAAAAAGTATAGCAGACAGCAAATAAAACAGAAAGGGGTGGAGGGAACAACAAAGTAACACCCCCAGGCATATAACAGAAACAAAGGGTGAGTAAACAATGAGAGAATTTTCACTTTTGGGCCTTAAACATCAACACAGGCCAGTTATAGCTAATAGGCAAACTCCTCAAGCATATATTACATGGAAATTCATAATCTTCACATTTTAGATCAAAGAGCAAATCAATTCCCAACACATCAAAACCCAAAAAAGTTATTGCACTTAGTTCTTTTGCAGGTGAGCCGGTGTGAAAGCTAAAGGCAAGAGATCTCTGAGACTGGTTTTCCTATAGCTTCCGTCTGGCTTAGTGAGGTAAACGTCCCATTCTGTGCCAAACTAACATGAGGTAAGGTTGGTGAGAAAAAATAAGAAAGTGAAAGAGAAGAATTAACAAAATTAAGAAGGTAGAGGGCAATGACATGATATACAAGAGTAATATCTGACATGTTTGATCAAATAAGTGTGAAGCCATACCTCCATTAATACCTGTCGGCAAGCACCGCATGGTCCTACAAAACTATCTTTGATATCACTGTTGGTCAGATGAAAAGATAGATCATTTTTATGAACAAACTTAAAATCTCAGCAATTTTTAGTGAATCAAAGTGAAATATTTCAGTAAACCAAATATAGTTGTGTACCAGAGGTAAAGTTTTAAACAAAAAGTATTTTTGACAGCATCTAATAATTGTTCTGCAGTTGTTAACTGATTGTATATGCTTTTGCACATTTATTAATCTTTATTTTAACATCAATTCTCTCTAATAGTGCGATTAATGCAGAAAGTTAATTATGCATCGTTCCACCAGAGCTATTTAGCTTTGGCCAATCCCATGAAGCACCAATCATAATCAAATCAGTCTGCTTGAAAATACTTGTAACTCTGCTTGAAAAAAGCATGTACACATATGAATATATTTCAATAACTGTTAAACATATATAGTTTTTAAAAATACACACAATAACTTTGTTTTTTTCCCTAAATTGTGTAGGTTAACTGCTCAGTGCCTCATGGGATTGTAGATTGTACCCCCCTACTGGAAAATTTACTACTGGAACCACTCCTGCTGACAACATATGATCATTTCACATATGATTTACCATGTGACAGCTATGGCTGTAAATCTTCTGTAGCCTTCTGCGACCGCTCTCTGTATCGCAGTTCTCTCCGCACATACGGTAAGGCCATAAGAGGCATTCTCAACATTACAGCCTAAAACATACAAGGAGGGTCAAAAATCACACTAACAGGAAACACGCTGTCATATACGGCAGATTAAATGCTTTGGAATCAGGGGGTCTCACACAATAAAATGAAAATGAACAGGTGCATCCACCTACCAGTGACAATGGCGCCCCCTGTCGTCAAAATGGCCGCACCGACTGGAAATCCACTGTACGGACAGTAAGCCATTTCCCGTGCCTGCAAGCATTTTGCCACCAGTTCCGCGACTTAACCAGAAGTTACACGACAAATGTTATGACAGCAGTTATGCGAAAACAGTAAAAGAAACAAAAAGGACCAAACTAACGCTACGCGACAAAACAAACACTCTTCAAAACACAGCGCTGATACTTTGGCTGTTTAATTTAACTTGCTGAAATGCTCCTTAACACACTTTGTGATTATGGTTTTGCAAAACGTATGTGGGACTTAAATATAAAGAGTTCAGCTTTGCTCTTTCCACTCGTGAAAGCAGGCTGCATTGGGGCAAGATCAAGTTACCTGCACATGCCAAACATATAGGTAACGTGCACTAAATGCAGATCCGCGCGGAGTGTACATTAAATTAAATGTTAATTAAATACCTACCAGCCATAACTACTAACCGTCTCGTTACCAAGGACTAGATGTTGTCCTTTGACAACCTGTTTTCAAAATATAAAGTACTTTGGGCGAACAATTGTTGTTGTTGCTTCCTCCAGGCAGGATGGCATTTCTGGGACAGGCGCTGTGACAGGACAAACTGTGACCTCCCGTAGTGTTGTGGGCGGGGCAAATGACCCCAACAACCTATTACAGACCTCCTTGCTGACAACCCTCTTATGAATTGTTCATACAGAGGAAAATATTACGGTACATATTATTTACTGCTCACTGTTGAATAATTCAACACTTTATATATATATATAAAATATAAATTTTCATTTATATTGACAGTTTCAGTTGTTCACAGTTATTATTATTAAAGTTATTAACATAGCATTATATATTTATAATGTTTATAGTTACAGCTGTAGCCTACTGACATTTAGGATATAAATAAGGAGTGTTTAATCTTCATTATACATTGGTTGTCATTGAAAATGAGGTAAGTATTTTGCATTTGTGTTAAATTATATTGTGACTAATGTTCTAGGTAGATAAACATAATTTGGTTGCTAACTTTCTAACAATTTTTAATGTATAAAAAAATGAAAAATGGTAACATAAAATTGGTACATCCAGGATAAATTAAATATTTTATTAAAATTAAGATACTTACAGAGCTCAGCTTAATTAAGTACACCCCATTTTGAAAATGAATATTTTTCTCCATTTCTCAGTGAATATAGGCTATGTAGTTTGGTGCATTTAAACAAAACAGATTTATTAAACATATATAGTTATTAAAATAATATTTTAGTCACCAAACATTTAGAAATTAAAAAACAATACAATTAAATTCAAGCAAAATATTACACAAAATAATAATGATAATACAACCTACAAAATTTCAACTAATTTTTTTTCCATTTTTTTGCTTCTCTTGTTTTTTCCTCTTATTAAATGTGTATTTAATATTTTTCAATAATATATAAATTTGGGTGTACTAGTTCTTGATTCGTTATCATAAGATATTTTGTTAGATAAGCTCCAGATTTGGCTTCAGTACTGACTCATTCATTTATTCATTTTCTTTTCAGCTTTGTCCCTTTATTAATCCGGGGTTGCCACAGCGGAATGAACCGCCAACTTATCCAGCACATGTTCTACACAACAGATGCCCTTCCAGCCGCAACCCATCTCTGGGAAACATCCATACACACTCATTCACACTCATACACTATGGACAATTTAGCCTTCCCAATTCACCTATAGTGCATGTCTTTGTACTGTGGGGGAAACCGGAGCACCCAGAAGAAACCCACACGAACGCAAGGAGAACATGCAAACTCTACACAGAAACGCCAACTGACCCAGCCAAGGCTTGAACCAGCGACCTTCTTGCTGTGAGGAGACAGCACTACCTACTGCACCACTGCGTCACCCTTTTCAGTACTGACTAATCAAATGTATATGCACAAATATAATATTGTATAGCTTCCTATTAAAAATATGAATTTAAAAGATAGATTTGTGAGGGTGTACTTATATATGCTGAGCACTGTAACGTAAATTCAATCCAGATAATTGAATCCAGATAAATACATTTTATACCAACAACTTTAAAAAGTGGAATAATTATCCCTTTAACTAACTCTTAACAGTGTACAGGTTTGCAGCTTAACACTCAGTTCTATTGGTGAATAAAACAATAGTACAGTTGTATAAAATTGTGTACATGAAAAAAACAAATATTACTGACACACACATAAAGCAGAGATTGTTAAACCAAAATGCAAACAGATACAGGATTCTGTGACAGTGGTCTCCAGTACTAGTCGGGACATAGTTGGGAGGATAAATGGAATAAATCCAGTAGGTTCCTGAAAGAACAACACGAGATGATTGTTGCCACGTTTCACTGAATATTAGTAAAATATTAATAAAAGGCCATTTATATAAACAGGGTTCATATGGTCATGGAAAACTTGCAAAAGTCATGGTATTTTGGCATGGGATTTTCCAGGCCTAGAACCCAGAAAGTTTTGGAAAAGTCATGGAAATTAATTAAACAAATATCTGTATACTTGAATATAGGTCAGTTATCTTTGCTTCTATTCTGGCCTAACACGTGCACTTGCATTATTTGTGCTGTGTAAGCATTAGCTAAATCAATTTTTGATGAATATAAAAATAAATTCAATTAAATAGATTGAATGTGCATTGTTTTTCTTATTATTTACCACATATACGTAGACATTACATAAAACTTTAGGTCCTAAGAATTACTTGAAAGTCCTGGAAAAGTCCTGGAATTTGAGTAGTAAAAATGTGTATGAACCCTGTATACAGTTGAAGTCAAAATTATTAATCCTCCTGTGAATTTTGTTTCTTTATTTATTTCACAAATGGTGTTTAACAGAGCAATGAATTTTTTACAGTAATTCCTATAATATTTTTTATTCTGGAGAAAGTCCTATTTTTTATTTTAAAAGCTGTTTTTAATTTTGTAAAACCATTTTAAGGTCATTATTATTAGCCCCTTAAGCTATATTTTTTCGATAGTCTACAGAACAAACCATCACTATACAATGACTTGATGACTTGATACATCTTACTCGCCTAATTCTCCTAGTTAAGCCTTTAAATGTTACTTTAAGCTGAACACTAGTTTCCTTAAAAATATCTAGTAAAATATTATTTACTGTCATCATGGCAAAGATAAAATAAATCAGTTAATAGAAATGAGTTATTAAAACTATTATGATTATAAATGTGTTGAAAAAATCTTCTCTCTGTTAAACAGAAATTGGGAAAAAATATACAGGATGGCTAATAATTGAGACCTCAGCTGTATATAATGTATACTAACATATGTTTTTTCTCACCAGTAAAGAACCAGCACACAATGAACATGTAGATCATCAGGCTTACAGCGCTGCACAACCGAGCCAATAGACAATCATTTAGAGAGTTTCTCAGGTACATGAGCAACAGTGAAAGCAGACCGGTGACCCCGATCACAGTCACATAGATGGGGAGTTTTGGCTGAACAGGACACTCACGATAATGGATTGCTCCTAAAATATTTATCCAAACAGTAAAAAGACAAAAGTAAAATAAATCTTCCAGTAGTGTGAAGAATTGTCCCCTTTAATTGGTTGTGAATCAACATCCATACAATTAGTTAAAAACAAGAATTCACAGGATTCCACATTGATATAATAATGAATTATTGAGAAATAAGAAGCAAAACATGCTCTTTACCTAATCCAGTAGCTGATATTAAAATCATCCATGCAATCATGTTAATCATCACTGAAAAAAGAACAAGCTTTTATTATTGTTTGTAATTTATTAATAGTTGTAAAATGTAAATTGTAAGCTTTGCTGGCCTTCTTACCAATGAAAGATTTTCTGGCAGCAGTCTCAGTCATCTCCATCTTCAGCAGCTCCTTAATTAATTACTGTTAAATGTCTCTTTTTATTTTGACAAGTTTGTGGGGGAAACTAGACGTTTAAATAGGAGCAGAATGACCTCCATAAAGAAGATGTGAATAAGACATCCAAGTTAAACTGCACAGTTGCTCTTAGTCAAGCAGTATGTTTTCACAGTTCTGTGGTTTACAGACTTGCCCAGAAGCTCTGAAACACTTCCTTTGGTGAAATGTTGAGTAAGCAAACCCAAACTGAAACAAGATGAACCACCTTTTAACAGAATCATCAATTCATAAAATATTAATATTATGAATATTTTACACTGCAGTTATACATATTTACACCAATCATTTCTGAGTAAAACATACATTACAGTCAGGTCTTCATTTTGATCTGGATGGAAATACAGAACTATACAGATTATGTCAAATCAGTTCACTGAAAAAAGTTGCTTTTTTGTAGCCCTACACTGGTAGAAGATACTGTGGGATAGATGATATGAAGGCCATGGCTTTGATTCTTAGTAAAAACATACATATGTCCTCTGAACAGATTTGAAATACAATCATGATACAATACAAAAAGAAATAATCTTACGCTTCTAGCTGAGAGTTTAAAGGTGGTCTTTGAAAATAAGGTTTTACACACATATAAAGCACTGTACATCCACTAAAAAGAAACAAGATGGCTAGGCAGCCATAACAGACTGTGTTTAACCAGAAAGCAAAGAGGTACAGAGTTTTGTTGCAGTAATTTTGTTCAATTGTTGGGTCATAACTGGGAGGATAACCAGAATATATCCAGACACTCCCTGCAATACACAGAGAAAACATTTTAGTTGAGCAAAATAATCCTTCACATCAGATTTTTTTTTGCTTTTCATCCATTCACTGAAAATTCAAAGATGATTCATTAGATCTACTAAATTTATTTGAGTTATACTGTAAGTGGATGAAAAAAAATTAATTTGAACATTACTTAATTTAATTTGTTTGTTTAAATTTAACCCATATAAATTGTTTGCAGCAACTTTGCAGACATAATTATTTTCAGTCCTATAAGTTAACTGTGAATTAACATTTCCACAATCGCCTGTCACAACATTAAACTTCATCATATGTACTTTCATTTGTGGGACTTGTGGAGCTGCGGATTTGCTCTTCAGTGTTTGGACTTTATTGAAAACACACTGAACTGAACTAAACTGAACTTCAACTCTGAAAGCTGGACTGACACAGTTTCAATTTACTAGAACTTCTATGTTAAGCTGCTTTGACACAATCTTTATCGTAAAAGCGCTTTAGAAATAAAGATGAATTGAATTTAATTTTATTTTCAGAGAAAGATTGATCTATTATTCTGTCTGTATCTTCACACCAGTGTTGCGTAAATTATTTCCAAAAAAAACTAAACAAAACAATAAAATTGTATTTAAATTACTTTTTTAATTACTTGGTCTGAAAAGTAACTAACTCAGAATACTTGACTCAGTATTAAAAATCCACAGATGATAGAAATTAAACTTTTAGTTCTTTAAATCTGAACCTGAGTTCTCGAATGCCTTTAAGGAATTAAGTTACGATGTAAAATATCTGAATATTTAGCAATAACTCTGCTTCTCTGAATTTATGCGTGTGTCATGAAATAATTTCTCAATTATTATTTGTTTTACTTAGGCATAAGCAATTTTCTTTTTTAATTATATGAATATTCTTTTTTAGGTAAAACATAGAAATGTTCTGCAAAATATATATTACTCTGCTTTTCTGTAGTATTTATTATTTAGTATTTAGTATCTAGTACTTAGGGCAAGTGCTGTACACTGTAAAAATGCAGGGTTCCACACAATTCATTTATGTTGTCCCAACACAAACTGATTAATGATTAAGTAGGTTGAACATAAAACAATTAAGTTGTCCCAAAAAACTGTCAAGAATTGTGTTATTTTAGCTCATTTTGAATAAGTATTTTGAGCAAAATCTTTTTTTGAGTGTATATTACAGTATGTGTAAACGGGGCGGCACAGTGGCTCAGTGGTTAGCACTGTCACCTCACAGTAAGAGGGTCGCTGGTTCGAGTCCTTGCAGGCATTTCTGTGTGGAGTTTGCATGTTCTTCCCATGTTTGTGTGGGTTTCCTCTGGGTTCTCCGGTTTCCAAAGACATGCGCTATAGGTGAATTAGATAATCTAAATTGTAGTGTATGTGTGTGAATGCGAGTTTCCCAGTACTGGGTTGCAGCTGGATGCAAGGGCGTAGCAACCGGGGGGGGATCCGTCCCCCTCACTTTTAGAGACAGACCATTTAGAAACAGGTGATTAATAATTATATGAACATATGATCTCATACACCCCCCCCCCCCCCCCCTATAAAAATGTCTGCTACGCCCCTGGCTGGATGGGAGTCCGCTGCGTAAAACATGTGCTGGAATAGTTGGCAGTTCATTGCGCTGTGGTGACCCCTGATAAATAAAGGGTCTAAGCCAAAGGTAAATGAATAAATGGATGAATGATTATACAAGTAAATCCCTTATTTTACATTTTTCAGCAGAAATGTAATTTAAGCAACTACTTAAGTAACACCGCTCCTCCTGTATTTCTCATTTGACAAATTCTCGGCACTCACCTGTGATGAACCAGCAGACTACAAACAGGTAAAGGATAAAGCTGATGGAGATGACCAGCATAGACAACAGCAGCATCTCATAGGTGTCTTTAGCCTGTAGACCATACAGTAAGCCCAGGCTCCCAATCAGAGCCAGCAAAAAAAATACGCCTAAGACTATGAGGTAGACAGGGATGTTAGGCTGAACAGGACAGTCTCTCAGAAAGTTGGCTCCTAAAAAAAATTAATTATAATAAAACAAATAAATTCATGTTTCCTTACTGTACAATGTGTCAGTATATTACAATGAAATGTGTTTTTAAGTTGCTGTTATTTATTTACAGCGACTGTGTTTCTAGACAGCAGTACTGAGGCAATATATAAATGCACGTTAATAATTTACCTATTCCAATGGCAGCAATCAAAACTCCCAGGACAACAAGAGTTAATATCACTGTAAGATTGTTCAGACAAGCATTTTATAATTATTATTTTTTACATCAATATAGAATCAAACTATGATATATGCGGAAATACAATTTTTTAACACAATTCTCACCTAATAGTGTTGTCAGGAATAGCGATGGCTTTGATTTGTCCATCTTCAAGAAAAGCACAGTTGCCGAATAAGTACAAAGATTTCTTTAAGATTAAAAATACGAAACATTAAGCATCACAATAGTGTTTGGGGCATTTAACAACAGAGTTTATTAAAGTGGAACACAGAGATCTATAATGCATGTTCATTAACGGTTTCTCACCTCAGATTTTACTCCAGTATCTTCTATCAGGTTTTAAACAGCATCACTGTGTAGTGTGTGTTCTGGCCTTCACCTTATAACTTTATAAAGAAAATGGTGAAATTCTGGTCTTATTGACAAGTAAGAATCTCCAGCATTTCATAAGTGACTCAGTAAAATTCTTGAGTAATACTCTGGCGTAATGCTGCAGTTGAAACATGTTTCAGCCTCTCAGTTACGTAGTCAAATTAAAGACAAAGTACACAATTAATTCCTTATCAATGAGATCAGTGTGTGACTGTAATTTGCTAAAGAGAGAACTTCAAAATTACTAAAATTACTAAAATTGACTAAAACCAACAACAAAATAGACCAAGTCTTCAGAAGTTTGAATTCAGTACAATTCTTTTAAAAAGTAATGACAGTAGATGCTCAAATTCACCAGCCACAACCACCCACATGTTCTGGTTCTGCCCAAATCTAGGTAGGTTTTGGAAAGATATGTTTAAATGGTTAGTTCCATGTATGGTTTTCTTATTGAACTTGAAGCCTTGTTGGCAATTTTTGAAACCAGCCCTGAAAATATTGTGTTTAAAGAAGAAATATGTAGAGTAATTGCTTTCACCACACTATTGGCAAGGCATTTAATTCTTCTCTATTGGAAAACACTGAGCCCCCACACATAGTAGATGGATCAAAGACGTGATGTATTTGATTCAGCTTTTGAAACACGGTCTCCCTTTCTTTCATACATTGACTATTTACAGTTCTTAAGAGGAGGAGGATATTTAATCCCATACAATCTCAAAAGGTCCCCCTGCACACCCTATCTTTTTTCCTTTACTTTCATCTCACGGTAACTTTGTAATGCCTTTCACAATGGGCTTGTGTGTAATAAAGGTATACAGAACCTTTCTGCTATTACACACTGAATGGTTCACTTTTTATGTGTATCGTATATCTTTTCGCATCTTCTTTTTCACATTTTTATTTATTTTATTTGTTTGTTATCACTGTATTGGAGTTGTGTATGCACCATATCCGTGCACTTGCTGTTTATTTGTGTGACGCTTGAGGACTTTGATGTTTGCAGACTGTTAAAGCCACAAAAGGGAAATTAGTGTTGGGGATGTTTGTTTGTATACTTGTTTTTTGTTGTTGACTGTTTTTCTGTTTTGTGCAAACTTTAAAAAAGTAATAAATTTAGCAAGTAAACATTAAATTGAAAAACATTAAACTAAGCATAAAGGGTTTCACATCACTAGCTTTAAAGGAATAGTTGTCAATGGAATAGTTTGTGTTTACTAAACCTTCGTCTGTTACAAACCTGTTTAAGTTCCTATCTTCCATTGAACACAAAAGAAGATATTTTGAAAAATGTTGGAATCCTCCATTTTGCTATAGGCAGGGGCGGACTTAGTGATTTGGGGGCCCTAAGCAATTCCAGGTATGGGGCCCTAGCATTTTTGAAAAATAAACTGCATGTTAAAAAATGTGTGTGTATATATATATATATATATATATATATATATATATATATATATATATATATATATATATATATATATATATATATATATATATATATATATATATATATATATATATATATATATATATATATATATATATATATATATATATATATAGTAAATAAGTACAATTTATATATTTTAATATTTAAAGGAACCCTTATTTTCCTAACGTACAATTAAAGGCAATAAATGTTTCGGCCGGACAGCAGGATCGTGGAGGAAGCTGCGTTTTATTATTTGTCGTATTTCTACTTTTTACCCAATGTTCTCATAATTCTCACTCTTGCACACTCCACCTACCTCTACTCTAATTGCTGGCAGACTACTGTCATTAAAATCTCTGTGATTGTGAACAACAGCAAGAAAAAAAATAAACATTTAAATTATTACATTTAAAACAGGAGAAGTAGATCGGTTTGACTGTACCAAATACCTCACGCTCGCGGTGCTAAAACATTTATGCCGTCGATATGCAGAAGAATGATCTGCTCTCAATGCTGCATGTGTGTGAGACGGCTGTGATGCACTGTGCCGCCTTGAGTGCTCTGAGGCAGGGGGAGAGACCGATGGCATCACCTGCAGCTCATCGCGAAGAGTAAGGAATGGCACAGACACATGAGAGTCTCTAAAAATCTCCAGTAACACCTAAAACATTCGCTAGTCACTTTTTATTTAAATTTGGCACTAGGGGGCTCTGAAAAGTCATTAAGCTGGTAACATTGACTGCCAGCATCTTTCATTGAAGCGCTGCGCAGCTTGTACTCACACCTCAAGCATGTGCAGTATGGAAGAAATGTTGCATTATTCATAGGGGCCCCCGGTTTTGAAAAAAAATTAATAACATTAAAATCTTGACAGTTATAGACAGATTTTATAACATACGATAGAAAATGTATAAAAGACCTATATGATTAACATAGGCTTCTTGGCATTGGACGGGGGCCCCTAATTCCCCAGGGCCCTAAGTGGCTGCTTATATCACTTATTGGTTAAGTCCACCCCTGGTTATAGGCTTCTGACAACTTCTTTTGTGTTCAACAGAAAAAGGAAACACATAGAGGGTGTGTATGATTTTACACACCTTTGTAAACTATTCCTTCAAATGTCTTACTGATCCAACATTGAAAAAAAAAAACATTCAAAGATAATTCCTTACATTCTTTGCATTTTTTGGATGTAAACAGTTTATTTGGGCTGAATTTATTTACACAAACAAATTAAGTTAAACATTACTAAATTTAATTTGTTTGTTTAAATTCAATCCATAATCCGAAATCTTTTTTTTATAGTGAAAGCATTGAATGGATGTTTTTCCAACTTTTCAGTTCATATGCATTTATTTGGGAATTTGGCCTACATTTCTAGATGGAGGCATGTCTACAGTATTCTTCCTAAAAGAAATTAGCGATTTAATATTTGAAATGCTCTCTTTGTTTCTTGCTCCATGTTTAGTGCAATGGATGCTGTCATCAGTGTCTGAACAGCAGAGGTCAAGTCGTCATGGCATTCCCTTTACATATTCATTCCATAATGGATTCTTTAAAAACTATAGGATAAGTTTTGGAGGCTTTTAATGCAGTTTTGTCCCACCATTTATTTCAGTAAAGAGTGTTTTTGATTTGTTAATGTCTACTTATTTAAAAATATGTTCAAGAGTTCACATTTAGATATTGCTTGATACTAATTGCAGATTTGGCATGCTGTCTTGGAGAGAACCCTGAGCTTGGAGATAATTGAGCCCAGTGCTCCTGCCTGGTCATTTAGCATGAAAGGGGCATCCGAGATCAGGTAGGCCTCGAAAGATCCCCCTGGTAAAGGAGGAAAAGAGGTGGAAAGGGGGATTTTTCAAAAATGAAGATAAGGGAAGTAAGTTGAATAGGCTATTTATTGTGGGCTTGGATTAATCTGAATGGTTTATTTGTGATAGCAGATGAGAGACCAGCCATGATCAATCACATCACATGTTCCTCTCGAAATTAGTTTATGTGAAAGTGAAAGTGCAATACACAGATGCTTGCATTTGGTTGTTCTGAGTATTTTTTTATAACCACAGTTTGATTACAAATAAATGGTTAAGTTAGTGTAAGAAAACAGTAGTTATTTGTAGCTATACTGTGGTTTAACTACAAGGCAAACCAGTTCATTTTCATTAATGGATGTTTTCTTAGCCACTCATCTGTTATTTATTTTAAATTGTAAGAATATAATTATGATCAGTACTGTGATAATAATTATTATCAACAGCTTGAAGAATGTTCAGTTTCAAATTAATTTGTTTTAAAATTGGCGAGTCAAGAAAATTTCATTTATTCAGTTTCCATTAATCTTTCAATAATCTTAAATGTAATCTGTAAAATAAAATTGACATTCATTGTAAACAAATACTATAATAACATCAGTTGTCTTACATTTCAATCATCAAAATGATACCAAGTACTTCCAAATGACTTTTAACAGTTAAATAATTATTGTAAACATATTCACATTCAGTTTAGTTTACCAACCAACACGAGCTCTGCAGTCAATATCCATTACAATGGCCCACACATTTAATTAACCTTTTGCCAAGCCACAAATGCAAGTGCAGACACAAAAGCAGCAGCCCAACAACAGTGCTAAACCTAACAGAATGTAGCCCAGGGTGGTGGTCCAGAATGCAAACAAGTAGAGGGTCTTGTCGCAGTAGGGAACTCCAGGCACAGTTTGGTTGTAATTAGGAGGGTAAATAGAGTAAATCCACACACTGCCTGTTAAAAAATAAAATAAAATAAATAAATAAATTCTTCAGTTAAACTTATTATGATGAGTTGATCATTTATTGAACACTTGATTTAAATATTATCAATATTTCTTTTTATAATAACTTTAAAAACATTTATTCAAATTGAATTATTAGGATGTGTCTATGGGGGACGAAATCTACAAAAACAATAAATAAATAAATAAATAAATAAATAAATAAATAAATAAATACGCAAATTTATAAATAAATGAGTAAATAAATTAATAAATTCCTGCATAAATAAAACAAATAAGTAAATAAATATGCAGATAAATAAATAAATGTAAATAAAAATCTTGCATAAATAAATACGTTCAATAATGAATAAACATTTGAAAGGGGGAGGATAAACTTTCAGTTTTAGCATTTTCTTATTCCCCCAACATTTGTGTAATTTATTTAATAATTTACCCGTCTGCACTATTAATTATTTATGTATTTATTTATGCGCATTAGTGGATTTTTATATACATTTATTTATTTATCTGCATATTTATTTACTTATTTGTTTTATTTATGCAGGAATATATGGATTTATTTACTCATTTATTTATATATTTGCGTGTTTATTTATGTATTTATTTGTTATTTTTGCGGGTTTCATCCTCCATTTGTCAAGTTTAGCTTATACTGTAGCTTGTCCCTTATAGCTTCCTGTGTTAGTTTCCTGTTGTCATGATTTCTACTTTTTCTTCATTGATTTCTACTTTGATTTTTACTTTTTCTGCCATTTTTTCTTTGTTTGTCATAGTTACTCAATTTTTGATTTGATACACCTGATTAGTTTTCTTTGAATATTAATTCTTAAAGGGATTGATCACCCAAACAAATTATACTTTTTTAATCCTTTGCACACCCTCAAGTGGTTCCAAACCTTTATGTTTATTTACTTATTCTTTTGAACACAAAATATATTTTGAAGAATGCTGGAAATCGTCCATTGATAGTCATTGACAACCCTTGTAGGAAAAACACATACCATGAAAGTTTCAGTACATGTGACGGACATGTGGTTTTCAGCATTCTTCAAATATTTATTCTTGTTCAACAGAAGAAACTCAAACAGGTTTAGAATAAGTGGCGAATGAATTAAATTTTTTTGTTGAACTATCCATTTAAAATCTGCTGATTGACATTATAACAACACACGACAAAAGGATTAAAATGCATTTTAACATATTGCATTTCAACATTTGAAACACAAGACACAATTCAAATGTACAGTATTCACAATAAATTCATTTTAGTTCCACATTAAACAATTAGACACTGGTCCTTTCACATATAAAGTCTATGATAAATTGCCATAAAGAGATCATTTGTTAACAGGGGCTTTTTTTAGAATTTGAGAAGTTACAGCTTGTGAGACCCTCTCAAAGAATGAGCCTCCTCCATTCAGCCTCTTTACTTTCTCTTTACTTTACTTTTATATTTACTTTACTCCTTTAGTTTCGTGGATAAGGAAACGATGTTGTACTGCACTCCACTGAAGACATCCATTAGTCTACATATTTAATTTCCAATTTGCGTTGGTCTGACAACAGCAACAAATCGTGCGTGATCAAAGCACCTTGCGCCTTATTGCGCCAGGTGTATGATAGGGCCCTCACTGAGTTTACAGTTAAACTCACAGAGGTTTATCATAAGCATTTCAGTGATCATTTTTTCCACAGTTGTCAGTAAGAAAGTGTTGTCTGATTAGTTGATTAGTCTGACTAGAAAGTGTTGTCTGATTAGGAAGCACAACTAAATCTAGCTTTCTTTTGACTATTATAAAAAAAAATCATGTTATTTTATATTTAAGATGTGTTTGTATTTGCAACTCTTTTCACATATTTGAAATTATGTTTGGTAATGTTTTATTAATTGTTTTTGGGATTTTGGTTTGTTGGTTTGTTTAAAGGCACTATTTATAAATAAAATTAATTGTTATTATTATTGGTATAAATGTGTCTGGAGAAAGGATTCAAATGCTTTTATTTCCGTGAACAGCTCAGAGTGAATCTATCATTGGCATCAGAAGGTTCTGATTGGCCTAGAGGAAATGTCTTATAATCATTAAAAATGTACATGTACATGTACATGCTTGTTCTGACAAGTTTACTTCTGCATTCACGGACAGCACAATTCCAGCATTTTAATCCTAATACAAATTCACATTTTGGAAAACTGATGAAACAAATTTCCCTGTATTTAAAAAAAGGCCAAAGTTTCCTTTTGCAAGGAAAATCTGTTCAACACCCAGCCATACTGTATATGCAAAGTCAGGCAGTTCATCGAAGATCAAAGTCCTATCTAAATGAATGGGGGAATCCTGAAATCATGAAAATTGCTTGCTGAACATACAATTAAATTACATATTCCATATCAGCAACAAAATCTGAAGTGACCCGTTCCGTTGTTGTTGTTGCCTAAACCTTAATTACACATTTAAAACATGTTATTTCCAGCTTTCTCCAGTTACTGCACCTGCACAAAGATTGGCTTAACATCAATTTCCTCTAAGGCTTTTCAATTGTAACTAGAGGATGTGGTTATAAACTGGAAAAACAGAGACAGAACCCATAGCGAAAAGGAAGACACAAAAGACACAATATGCAATGCCAGTTCAAAATCAATGTACACACACAGTATCCTCCAATTGATGGCTGGTCATAATGAACAAGCGAATATATACAGATCTCACAGACCAACATGACTATATAAAGATTGATGATTTCAACCTAAATGCAGGACATCCTTTGCTGTGCGAGTGAACTGCCTTTGTGTATCTATAGTCTTTGAAAAGGGTCTGTTCGTGCCTGATCTCTTTACAACAATTTACCGGTGATTTTTTTTTTAAAAAGCCTGTATGTGTGAAAGAGGCTATTGTCAAGTTACATACTGAACAATAGTTCATATTCACACCCAAAATTCAGGCAGCCCACACACAGAAGAATGCTGTTTCTCTTCCATTCAATTAAACAAAATTCCAAACAGAACATCTGCTGTTTGTTTGGTGAGCAACTTTGTAGTGGATTAACCAGACAATGCACAGAAGCTGACGTAGACCTATGAACACATTAAATGACCTATTCCTCCCACCAGTGATTCTTACCAGTGATCACCCAGCAGAACAGGAAGGTAGAAACCAGAGCATTCCACACGCTGCAGGCCATGCCGAAAGCTCTGTTGCCTCCCTCCTCTGGCTCTTTGGAACAGGGCAGACATGTCAACAAGGCCAGAAACACACTGAACACTCCAGTGACCAGCACATACACTGGGATATAACTCTGCTGGGGACAGTCTTGGAGATACACTGCACCTGTGATGATAAATAACATAACGGCAACTTAAATGGATGATAATAAAGGAGGAACAACCACAGTACTTACGTTCACTGCAACACACCTATGGCAATCTGGGCAATGGGAAGAGCCAAGAATAGGAGTTTTGTGATCACTGAAATACAAACCAGTCAAAAAGTTACTTCAGTTCGTACATGCCATTCATTTAGTACAAAGATTATGATTGTTTAGTGTGTAAAATTCTCGTACCGAGACATGCTATATTAGTTATTGGAGGAGATTTCACGTAATTGAACATTTGCTTTGGATCCATGGTGCCTGTCCAAAGAAAACAACAGTAAAATCCAGTGAAATGCGGAACTGGTAAGCAGTTGTTAAAGGTCAAAGTCCTGGAATGCAGAGTGCGGAGGAGGAAAAGTATGACAGATCA
Source organism: Danio aesculapii (assembly GCF_903798145.1). Taxonomy (NCBI): domain Eukaryota; kingdom Metazoa; phylum Chordata; class Actinopteri; order Cypriniformes; family Danionidae; genus Danio; species Danio aesculapii. The sequence continues at coordinate 18,692,887 of NC_079441.1, read as the reverse complement.
CCACAAAGAAAAGTATTTTGCTACTACACTGCAAGAATCAAGATTTAAATCAACAGTTAATAAGTTCCTTATCCCATGGCCATTTGCTAAGTTATATCGACAAATTAAAACATTTTTCTTTCTCTGTGCAGCTCAATATTTGACCAAATTTGATTTAAGTTTAAACAAGTAGTACTTTCGCTTTTGGCGTGAGCGGTACAGGATGTACAGTTGAAGTCAGAATTATTAGCCCCCTTTGAATTTTTTTTTCTTTTTTAAATATTTCCCAAATGATGTTTAACAGAGCAAGGAAATTTTCACAGTATGTCTGATAATAGTTTTTCTTCTAGAGAAAGTCTTGTTTTATTTCGGCTAGAATAAAAGGAGTTTTACATTTTTTTAAACACCATTTTAAGGTCAAAATTATTAGCCCCTTTAAGCTTTATATATTTTTTTTCGACTATCTACAGAACAAACCATCATTATACTATAACTTGCCTAATACCCTAACCAAGTTAACCTGGTTATTAACCTGGTTAAGCTTTAAAATGTCACTTTAAGCTGTATAGAAGTGTCTTGAAAAATAACTAGTAAAATATTATTTACTGTCATCATGACAAAGATAAAATAAATCAGTGATTAGAAATGAGTTATTAAAACTATTATGTGTAGAAATTAGTTGAAAAATGTGTTCTCTCCGTTAAACAGAAATTGTTGAAAAAATGAACAGGGGGGCTAATAATTCTGACTTCAACAATATCTATCTTCAGCTAATGTTATGCGTGTGCAGTTGTGATCGCATTGTTTGACCATTCTTTATTATATACTGCTTTTTTGCTCAACTTCAATGTCAGTAGCTACTTACTCAAATTCAACAGCTATTCACCACCTATTGATAGACGTTAGCAGCTTTATGGAATATATATTTCTATAACTGCACTTTATAACTTATACCTATATCCTGCACTTGCTGCTATTGCACTGCTGGTAAGACCAAAACTGCATTTTGTTGCCTTGTACTTGTACATGTGTAATGACAATAAAGTTGAATCTAATCTAATCTAATATATTAATATGTAAGAAATAATCGATCTGATTATTCTCTGTCCGTGAAGCACATGTCAGTGTCCTTGAGATTACACCGATGACAACTGTCACTGAGTTGCTGTGATTACTACAGTTTGTGGAGTGCATTTATTTTGAACAGTGATCAAATACACTCATGCAGGGGTAGTTGATCAATCATACCCATGACATTAACAGTAACAGTAATGAGTTGTGTGAAATATTTATTCATTCATTCTTTTTCTTTTTGGCTTAAGCAGGTCGCACACCAGAAGAGCCGCCAAACATAAGTTTCTATCAGTGTACACACAGGCGCCGCAACACACACACACACTGAACACACAAAAATGCTTACCTGTAATTGTAGTTTTGGAAAGCCTTTGCTGGACACACTCAGTGATCAGAAACAGCCTGTAATGATTCTTCATGGGTTTTGCGCACTCTGTTTTAATAGGCTGCAACGCCTTCTTTCACATTTCTACCATTTCAAGAAAAACCTGTTCTTACTTTGTGCACACAAAATTGTAAGTACAGCATAGATTAAGTGGATTCATTGTATGGACCTCATTAATCACTTGGTCCTTACAGTCAAGAAAAACAAACACTTTGTTTAAGTTTGGCAGGGGCAAGTCATTTTCCAATAGTGATTTTCAGTTTGCTTTCTTAATAAGCCTTGGTAAATGTTTTTCTTTTTTCCTAAGTGATTAAAATCTAGATTTGAATAAGATTTCAAACTGTTTTACACTACCTGTTTGACTAAGAAGTTATGGGATAAAATATTTGAATGAACATTTTTCAAAAAATAAACAAAATCTAAAAATGCTTTTACAAATTTGTATAATATTTGTATATAACAATGTATAATATATGACAATAATATTTATTTACATGTGAGCCATTTCTAGGTTTTTCTCTCATATTTAGCTCATGTATTCAAGAATCACACACAACCCTCACTCACAAATACTGACTGAAACATTAAAACTTTTACTGCTGTTTTAATCAGTACAAAAAAACTTTGGCTGTTTCACAGATTAATTTAAAGATAAAACAAGCTGTAAAGCTGCATTGACATATTTTTAAAAGTGTTATACAAATAAATGTGGACTGAATAAACAAAACTCAAACAAGACAAGCATTCAGATGTTAACAGAGACCTCAAAGTCTCCTTTAGAAAAACGTCTGAGAAAATCTATAGCACCTAGTCAAATTGAAGTGAATTAGAGTTGGTAGAACCGGTAAAAAATAGAGCACAACATACTGAATGAATAGTGATATTTGTAGTACTGATACTTTCAATGGTTTTTTACCCACATTCTAAAACAGAAATAACATAATGTTGTGCTTTGGGGTTAAAAGTAAGTCTGTAAACTCATATTTGTCCCAGACTGGAACAAAACTTGATCACTAATAACATAATTCACATTCTTCACACTTTTCTGTCTTGCAGATATGATGTCTTTAGAACAATGAGCCATCACTGTTGTCACAGTTGCTTGACTTTCTATTGAAGAAGAGATGCCATCGGTCATTACCTGTCAGTCACAGGTCTGTGAGGCAGTGGCTGGAGGAAATCTCTACAAAAACAGAGCCACGTGATTGGCCACCCTGCAAGTCAATCACTCTGTTTTGTCCTCGTTCACTTCCTCCTGTCTGAAGACGTGCTCCTCCCAGGAATGTGTCCAGCAGCAATCCTCTTCTCCACAGCTTTGCATAAAAAAACATCCACATTACTATATACCAATGATAAAACATGATCAAAATACAGTGTGGTTTAGCTTCTGACCTCAATGGAGATTTTTGACTTCAGCTTCCTGCTGTAAAAAATGGCTTTGGTGTTGAATTCAGGGCTTCCATCTTTCTTGAAAATTCTAGTCCTAACAGAGTCTTCCTCACACCGAATGATTGCATACACATCAGGAGCTGAAATATTTGAACAAATCTAATATGAAAAAGTGCAACTTGCATACTAGCAATAAAAGAATAGGTTTCCTAACAACATTGTGAATATAGGATCAATTTTATGCCCTATTAATCTGACAACTTGGGTTTGCCTGGACTCATAAGAGTAGGGGCCGTGTGAAAACTGATGAGTTTGGGGTGCAATACCAAGTTCAACCCCTGGGTGTCAATCTTACATACTGCACCTTTAAGATATATTTTAAAACTAGCATGCTTATAAATTTAATAAATGAATTTAATAAATGAATAAATAAATTATTAAACCACCTTGCCAAATGACTTTTTTTTGTGTTTATGTTTTATAGTCAGACATTCCCTGATCTCAGTACAATGGTCCAAAAAATCCTTGTTTTGTTATGACATGGCTGATTGTGCATGGTTTAAACAGCTCAATAGATATCTGCTGTTTGAATAAAGATCATCACTTCATGGTACATTCCTGCTGCTTAATCACAGTCAGGTGTGAGGGCAATCATATTTTAACTGATAAAACTGACAAGATGTTACTGTTGTATTACTGTTATTACAAGTTCTTGCGACTCTGTGTCAGATACGGCAATGGGTGTTTGGTTTGTGTGATATGCTGAAACGGGTAGACCAATCTCAACAGACTGGGCCATCTGACTAGTAAGAGGAGAGTCGGCTGTCAAAAAAGGAAACTGGATCCTTGAATGAATAGTTTCAGACATTGTGGTAAAAGAGGTAATAATGCAATGTATATAAAAATGTTTATTGACCTTGAATGGATATAAGCTAATTGGTCAACTCTATCAAAACAAAATTAGCAACATTTAAAACTACATAATAGGGATGCTTTCTATTTCAATGACCTCTTGCTCCCTTTTATTAGGGTATATGCAGAAGTATGTGGAAGGACTTTTAATTTTTCAGTAACCTTGGTTAATCACTTCTGGTGAACTGTATGACGTCACAAAAAAATTGGCACATTTAAGGTCTGTTTTCTTTAAAAATCAACGATCTTCACTCCCTGATAGATAAACGCAGTGTTAGGCAAGCTACTTGAAAAATGAAGTGAGCTAAGCTATTAACTACTCTACTTAAAATGTAGCTTAACTACACTAAAAGCTACCCCCTGGGAAATTTAGCAAGCTAAGCTAAAAGCTACATGGCAAAAGTAGCTTAGCTACATCTAAGCTATTTTACAATTTTCATTTTTAAATCAAAGCAACTTAAATCCAAGTCAATCATCTCATACCGAACGGTTGAATACAAATACGCGTATAGTTACACCCTGATATATATATACATACATACACTAAAGTATATTTTGAGCACAGCATCAGAAATAAGTTATTGCATCTTCACGTACTACTCGAGGTATGGTCACGAGGAATCCAGCTTCAGAAATAACTCCTCTCCCTCAGTCATCTTTCCATCAAGCAAGTTTCGGTTGGCGATGTCGCCAACCAGAGGTGGCAGTAACGCACCAGAAACTTTGTTGTCGAACACCGTAAATCAGGAAGAAGAAAAAATCGTCATTCTCCCTATCATATGGATTTACTTTCATCACTGGCCTCACAGCTCTGTGAATGTCAGTGCCGTCACTTATTGATCCGCGATCGGTAAATGTATCTTGTGTGGTCGCTACTGCGCTACTTCACTAATAAAATAGCTTCGGTACTGAAAAGCTATTTGATTTAGAAAGTTGTGACGCTACCGCCATGCTACTGAGAAACGTAGTTAAGCTAGTACTACTTGTAGCGATGCTACTGCCCAACACTGGATAAACGATATAAAGTGGGTCTCAGAATGTACAAGAAGCACTGCATTCAATTTTTGTTTTATTAACATTTATTTTACCCCAGTATATTCAATGGAGTTTCTGCACTAGCCTGCTAATCCTGACAGGCGCGTGCATGTAAACGGCTTTTCATCTCGTTTTATGCTTAAACAACTAAATGAATGGTGAAGTCTATTTAACTGATTATATTTAATTACACTACAACATCGATGCTGTAACAGGAACCGCATAAAATTGAAAAAAGTCACATTAACCATTCACCGGAAGTTTATCAGTATGGGAAAAAAGCATTAGTAGTGCATATACCCTATTGTATTACTTGTAACTAAGACTGCTAGGCTTGATAACACAACTTTTTTTATTATTTATAGCCCTATTAAATCTATTGCCCTAAAGCAAGTTTAAAAACTGTTAAGGTTTGACCTGTTTTTTTGGGATGGCTAAGGCCAGAAGCTTTGAGTAGATGGACAGTAGTTACAGCACTAGGGTCAGGAATACAACATCGCCACATTGAAGGGGCAGGAAGCTCTTCCTTCAATTCCCTGAAGACATTAGACCCAAAAAAAGAACAGGAGAGAACAGTAAGAAAGACAAAAACACCAGGGGCCTCATGTATCTCACAAAAACTTTGCGTACGCCAGGTTTCACGCTCACGTTTGGATTTAGAACGATGAAATTAACGTGAGAATGTGCGTTGGTCCGCGCCAACTTCATGTCTGGCGTACTTGTATTTCTTGTGTGTGTGTTTGTTTTATTTCCATTGGCGACTCCTAGAGGCAATTATGTTAAATTACACACTACAAAGTATCGCACCAACAAGTGAAAAACATTGCTATTAATTTATAATTGATAAAATGGGTTAATTGACACAATATATATATTTTTTTACCAATTATGTAATTTAGAACATATAACGGCATTTGCAAATGTATACAACCCTTAGTCTATGGCAATGGCAGCCTTAGTAGAGGACATTGTCAATGGTCGAATTTGAAGGGAAAGCATTTTTTAGGGATCACAGTGATATTCTGGCTACGATGATGACTGGCTTATTAGCCGTTTTAGATTTCTAAGAGCTATCCTGAGCTCTTTGCTGAGTTGGGTCCAATTTTGGAAAGAGAGAGAGCGAGGAGGCTGCAAGGTGACAGGGTGAGCGATGGGTGGCTTATTGATGAGTGATGTATTTAAAGATGTTATTTCAGCTAAGTTTTTTTAAAGACGTAGCTGTTAACCCCCCTCAACAACCCACAAACTGAACAAGAGCGCAGATACTGTACAATGATGCTCATTCTCGCACTCGGTCAGCAGGCAATTGGGCAGCTGAAATGCCGGTGGCGCTGCTTTGATAAGAGCGGAGGGGTGCTGCTATACCGCCCTAACAAAGTGTTCCTCTAATACACCTGCGTCTTCAACAGACACGAATACTACTCCAGACAGTAAAGTGTCGCCCACAATTGAGGCAACTCTCTCCTCAAAGGCTATTAGTTCAACATCCCCTGTTCCCCCGCCTCTTCAGTCCACACTTCGACGGTGCGCCGCTGTTCTCCTCTTAACCTGCACCTTTACATCCGACCATTTCTTTTTTAATTCACTCACAGAGTGATGTTCAGACCCTACTGCATAAACCGCGTCAGCTAAACTCTCCCACTCTATTTTTTTTCTTTTGTTATTAATTCCGGAGGACAAACTTGCAAATAACAGTTTTTCTGTAGTCTACCTCCAATAGGAGCACCTCCAATTCACATTATGTGCAGTTTCTCTTCTTGCTTGCTTTTGCCATTGCTTTTTCGTTTGGTTCTGCCAAAGTGGAGTCATTCCCATATTTATTAGGGGGAGGAGGCAGGGAGGGGTTTTGTGCACATGCACTCATTTTCACAATAATTCGGATGTACAAAGAGAATAAGCGTGGGATTCTGCGTACGCAGTGTTTCATACATCTGAAATTTTTACTGCGTACGCACATTTACAGCTTTGTCCGTATGCAAAGTTTTAGTATTGATTCAACGCAAGTCTTTCTACATGAGGCCCCAGGTCATCTCAATAAGCTAAGTTTGTAAAACAAACAAAAACTTCAAAAAATAAGTAAATAAAATAAAATGACTGATATATAAAAAACACATGTAGTGGTTTGATATTATGTTTGCTTATCAAATGATTGCTTGTTTGAATGCAAAAAAGCAGAGCTAGCAAAGGTCCCATTCTCCTGTCCCTACCTGAGGCGTACATGTGAGTGTGAAAAAAAACGCAGAAGGAACCGCCCAGTGTCACCAGGCTGGAAAGTGGTAGGAAAGATAACATAACGACCAGGACCAAGAGTCACTCGCAGTGTGACACTGCGTGAATCCATATATACAGAGCTAGCAGCCTGTTCACATAAACATTGTACTCGACACACACGGTTCACCTCCACCTGAAGGAAAACAAAGTAAGAAGAAACATTGTAAAGGGCAGTCTAGAGATTCAGAATGACTTACTATGAAAGATACAACAGTTAGATACGATTGCCTCAAATTTCAGGTGCACAGTAAACAATGAGCTTTATTTAGTAAAAATTAAATGAGGCAAAGCAAAAAAAAAAAAACAAAAACAAAGGGAGAATGGACTAAGGAAAACACTAAGGGCAAACAAGCCCAGGAAAGACAAAAACCTTTGAAAAAATGCAAATCACTAAATGTGTGTGTTAATATTTCTCTGGCATCTGCAACTCATCAGTTCTTTATATTCATTCCTTTTCTTTTCGGCTTAGTCCCTTTATTAATCTGGGCTCGCAATAGCGGAATAAACCACCAAGCTCTTTATATGTACTTTTTGAAATGCTTTTTTACAAAGGGTCCATTGAATTGGCAAGTTTTAAGCACTTTGGAGGAAATGACTCTTTAATATAATGTGTCCTCTTCGATGAGCCCATTTGGAATTAAGTATTTCAAAGGGTACACAGGTACTTTTTGCTCCCATGATTGTTTGTGCATGCTTAATTAGGGACTAAATAAAACAAAAACAACATAGAAATGCTTTTTGGTTTACCACACTTTTCATCCCTTCTAAGTCCTAACTTGGGAGGGTTATATTTTTAATGGATTGGTGGATAGGGATGAGAACATCTCAGTTTACTAACTCACCCTTAAAACTTCAAAGCCAATTGGTAAGTTCTCTCCACTTCCCTCCCTCCGTTTCATCCTCCTGTCTTCCTGTTGAAGACAAATCAAAACCTCTTCTTCCCCTCCAAACAGCTCAAAAAGGAACTAAAAAGGATGTAGAGAGAGATAACAAACTCTGTGTAAATATAAGAGAGATAAAAATATACAAAACTGCATAATACATTGTAATGATTTTACAGTTTACAGTTTTTTCTATGACAGCACAATATTCATTATTTGCCTGTGTACGCTCTGTAATAACTGACACTTGAAGCAAATTTTGGAGGATTTCCACTATTCATTCTTTCATTCATTCATTCATTCATTTTCTTCTCAGCTTAGTCCCTTTATTAATCTGGGGTCACCACAGCAGAATGAACCGCCAACTTATCCAGCACATGTTTTACGCAGTAGATGCCCTTCCAGCTGCAACCCATCTCTGGGAAACATCCATACACTTCGGACAATTTAGCCTACCCAATTCACCTGTACCACATGTCTTTGGACTGTAGGGGAAACCGGAGCACTCGGAGAAAACGAACACCGGGAGAACATGCAAACTCCACACAGAAGTACCAACTGACCCAGCGACCTTCTTGCTGTGAGGCGACAGCACTACCTACTGCGCCACCGTGTCGCTGAATTTCCACTAACCTTTTCATAATGCTAACTATAATATTACATAGTATTACAGTAACACTTTTAGTTCTAGCCATATGTCAGTTATTCACCTGGGGGTTGTGTAGAAATGTGTCTCTATGATTGATACATCCTCCACATCGAGTTCTTCTGTCAATTTGCATCTCCCATCTCATCTCCATGCCTCCTTCCTGTTTTTTCACACGCTCTTTTCTTCCCTTTAGTTGCTTTGGTTTTGTTTCTGCATTATCTATTTTGGTCTGTTTTTCTCCCTGGATTCGTCCCTCTTTCTGTCTTTCACTGAGTCTTTGCTCTTTTTTGTCTCGTCTTTGAGCTGGCTTTTGTTTTGACCATTGAAGCCCAGATGGAGGCCTCTGGTTTTTGATGTTCAGGCAATAAGAAGATGAGGGAAAAGTTGGGATCCCAGAAGCAAAGGTCCAGGCTCCGTGGCAGCACACTTCTCTCCAATGCCTTTGTGGCCAGAGGAGAGATTTTTCTGCCAATCTGCAAACCACCATGTCTGTAAAGTAATGACAGAAGTCCTCGAAATCCATCCTGAGAAAAAAATTCAATCAAAATATTGGATTAAACTGTGTTTTTAACAGAATTGTGAAATTTATATCCACAACAGTTTTTCCCTAAACACAACCATATTATAGTGTAATGTACAATACCAAAACTCTCCAACATCCCGGACAATAAGGCCCATCTTCTCTTTTTCTTTACGATTAAATTGCTGCCACTCAGGCGATCTGCAAAGGAAACCCAAAGGAACACAATAGTGAACTCACTTTGTTAGACTGCAGTGTTAGTTCTTGAACTCCAGGGTCATGAAATTATTGCAATCTTATGCTCCAGATGATGCTTGAACTCACAACTCCAACATTGCAGTACTTTTAAGACAGTAGAATGCCTAGCAGTGCTGAGACTGCATCACTGGAGCTGACGCACAGTGTTTATCCAACTAATGCAGAAAATCCTAACCACATTCTTGATCACATTTGTCTAAAAGTTTTTGCTGATCTTGGATATTTGATTCAGATGTGTTCAACTGAACATAATTATTGTTCAGTTATAAATTCAGATTAACTAAAATGAATGGTCTGCAGGATAGTTACCTTCTATCACCAACTCTGGACACCCCTGACTTTTATCTTTCATTTACTCTTTCTTCCACTTGTTTTCTTAATCTTTAAAACAAGCTCCCAGGGTTAAAACTCACAACCTCTGCATTGCTAAGCATTGTATAAGTACCGCATGCTGACCGGATGTGCCACTGGAACTGATGTCCAATTTTTCTGCAAATAATGCAGTAATTCATAACTACCAGTGATGGATTTAGGCATGGGCAATCGCCCAGGGAAGCAACGTGCTAGGGGCGACATGGACACCCCGTCTAGCAAAAACTGAGGACACCCAGGACATTCTCTTTTTTTCTACTTCTACTTGCTGACCGATTGCGCCACTGGAGCTGATGCATAAAACGCTTTAAAACAATGCAGTGATTCTTAACCACATTCCTGATTCAGAAAAAAATTTGCTAAAAAATCTTTGGGAGATATTGTTGTTTTAGTTCAGGTGTAAAAGATTAGCATAGGCTGTACAATCTGCAGGTTGGTTGCCCTCCACAATCAACTCTTGACAATCTGACTTTCACGCCACTAGTCTTCTTTATCTAAAGACCATGCTCCAGCTGAGGCTCAAACTCACAACCTCAAAATTGCTAAGCATTGAACTGTCTTATAAGTACTGCGCAGTTCTGCCTTTTAAGTTTTAAAATATCTCTATATATCTTCAGTAATTTATCTAAAAAGTATATCAATAAGTAAAATCATAAATTTTGTAAGCTGGAATGTGAAAGGACTTGGTCGTCCCACTAAGCTTAACAAAGTGATCAATCACATAGATAATTTACAAGCTAAAATAGTCTTCTTACAGGAAACACATCTCAATGTTTCTGACCACACCAAGTTACGTAGAAAATGGATCTCACAATCTTTTCATTCCTTATTTACCATTAGAGCAAGGGGAGTGGCTATTCTTATTTATAAAGATATTCCTTTTAATACATCAGATGTGCTGGCTAACCGTAATGGTAGATATATCATTGTCTCTGGGTCACTTTTTAATACTCCGGTTGTACTGGCTAATATCTTTGCACGAAACTTTGATGATGATAATTTTTTTATTGAATTCCTTTCCCTCTTACCAATTTTACATTCAAGATATCTGATTATTGGGGGAGATTTCAACCTCTGTTTGAATCCTCAACTTGACAAAGCATCTTTAAGAGGAACAGCTCTCTCAAAGTCAGCAAAAATGATAAATTCCTTTCTTAATGATTATGCAGTTACAGATGTCTGGCGATTCTTGAATCCACTTACACGTGGTTATTCCTTCTTCTCTCATGCTCATCAGAGTTTTTCTCGGATTGACTACTTTTTAATTGACAACAAACTTTTACCATGTGTTCAACATTGCGCTTACAATGCAATAGTCATCTCGGATCATTCTCCTCTCACTTTAGGACTTACATTTGAGTGTAGAAATGTTCAACGTCCACTTTGGAGGCTAAATGTTCGTCTATTAACCACTGAGGATTTTGTCCAGATTATTTCCTCCCAAATAGACTTTTTTGTCCAGGTTAATGCTTTCCCAGACATTACACATAGCACACTTTGGGATACATTTAAAGCCTATATTAGAGGTCAAATTATATCTTATGTGTCATTTGAAAGGAACAAAGATAAAAATCTATTGCAGATCTGACAGATCACATCTCCCAGTTAGAAAATCAATATGTAAATAGCCCTTCTCCAAACATACTTAAAGAATATCTCCTCTTAAAAGCTGATTTTGACACACTTTCTACTGTTACAACAGAGGAGATGCTAATAAAATCAAGACATGCTTATTATGAGTACAGAGAGAAGGCACATAGGCTTTTAGCTCACCAGCTTCGACAGTCCCCTGCCTCCCATATAATCTCTTCTATTAAAGCAAATGATATCCTACTGTCAGATCACTGTGAAATCAATAACGCATTTTTGGAATTTTATCGGTCATTGTATTCTTCTGAACAAACTTCTAATCAGGTGGACTTTCATCATTTTTTCCAAGATCTTTCAGTACCTCGCATTAGTTCTGAAGATATGAAATTTCTGGACAGCCCTATTTCTTTAGATGAGGTTCACAATGCTATATCAGCAATGCAAAGTGGTAAAAGTCCTGGACCAGATGGCCTGCCAGCTGAATTTTTAAAGACATTTTCTGGACAACTAGCTCCTCTTTTACTAAATATGTACAAAGAATCATTTGATCTAACTTGTCTTCCTCAGACTTTGCGAGAAGCTTCAATTTCTTTAATTTTGAAAAAGGACAAAGACCCTCAGTTGTGCAGTTCATATCGACCAATATCACTTTTAAATGCTGATGTAAAAATTTTAGCCAAAATTCTTGCTCTACGATTAGAAACTATTCTTCCCAAAATTATTTCTTCTGACCAAACTGGCTTTGTTAAAAACAGATTTTCATTCTTCAATGTCAGGCGATTATTTAATGTCATTTATCATCCTATGTCTTCATTTGTACCCGAAGTCTTGATTTCACTTGATGCAGAGAAGGCCTTTGATAGAGTGGAGTGGTATTATTTAATTTATGCTCTTAAGAGTTTTGGATTTGGAGCTAATTTTAGCTCCACTTGCCTCTGTTCAAACCAATAACATTTCTTCTGCATATTTTCAGATTAATCGAGGCACAAGGCAGGGCTGCCCTCTCTCGCCTTTATTATTTGCAGTTGCAATAGAGCCTTTGGCCATTGCATTGCATCAAAACACAAATATAGCTGGTATAATAAGAGGGGGACAAGAGCATAAAGTGTCTCTATATGCAGACGATTTGTTGCTTTACGTTTCTGATCCATCTAAATTCTTACCTCATATTCTAAAATCGTATGATGTGTTTGGCACGCTATCTGGCTATAAATTAAATTTACAGAAAAGTGAAATATTTCCCATCAATAATGCTGCCCGTGAGTTTTCCTTTACATCTTTCCCATTCAAGATATCATAATTCATTTATTTATACCTCGGCATACGTTTATCTAACGCTTACTTTAAGCTCTTCGCTGAAAACTTTATCTCCCTATTGGAGCGAGTTGAACAAGAGTTAAAGCGTTGGACCTCTCTTCCATTATCAGTCGCAGGTCGAATAAACTCTATTAAAATAAATGTGCTACCTAAGTTCATCTATTTATTTCAATGTGTTCCAGTGTTTATCCCCAATTCCTTTTTTCGTAGGCTGGACAGTGCTCTCACTTCATTTATATGGAATGGTAAACCTGCTAGAATGCGTAAAAGTCTTTTGCAACATCATAAATCTATAGGTGGAATGTCTTTACCTAGTTTTAGATGTTACTACTGGGCTTCAAATATTCGCCTATACTTCACTGGCTTTACGAAGATCCTGGGGCTGATGCTTTATCATGGATATCCATCGAGTCTACCTCATGCTTGCCGTCTTCCCTAGCAGCCTTAGTTTATGCTCCTCTTTCCTTCCCTTATGACAAATTTACCAAAAATTTGCTGGTAAGATCCACACTTAAAATTTGGAAACAAATTAGACGTCATTTTGGTTGTCAAACCATATCTCCAAAATCTCCCATTCATTCTAACCCGGTTTTTAGTCCATCAATAATTGATAAATCATTTGCGTCCTGGCATACTAGAGGTGTTAAGGAAATAAATGACTTATACCATGAGGGAATTTTCTCTTCATTTCAGCAGCTTTGCGAAACGTTTAATATTCCAAATAACAACTTTTTCCGTTATCTCCAAATTCGTGATTTTGTGCGTAAAATGTTCCCTCATTTTCCGGTATCGCCTCCTTGCTCCTCATTTGATAATTTACTGGAGAAGCCGACAATTTGGAAGGGGTTATATCATTACTCTACTCTACTATCACTCTAGAGTCTACTCTACTCTGTGTGGGAAGATGATCTGGGAATCACAATTTCAGATGAGGATTGGGAATCAGTTTTATACAGAATTCACAAGTCCTCTGTCTGTGCAAGACATGGATTTCTGCAGTGCAAAATTGTGCATCGTGTACACTGGACAAACCTAAAGCTCTCAAAGCACTTTCAGCATATAAATCCGGCCTGTTATCGCTGTAATTCCACCCCAGCCACGCATACACATATGTTTTGGTCTTGTATAAAGCTTAATTGCTTTTGGCACACTATTTTTAAAACTATATATCTGTTTTTTTTTTGGGTATATCTATCTCCCCTTGCCCACTGATTGCCATTTTTGGAATTTTGCCTACGTCGTATAACCTTACAAAAATACAATCTGATTGCATAGCTTTTATTGTGCTCCTGGCCAAACGACTAATATTGCTTAGGTGGAAGGATCAGAAACCTCCAACCCCAACACAGTGGATCCGTGATGTCCTCTTCTTTGTAAAGTTGGAAAAAATAAGACTGTCTAGAGGTTCATCTAACCAGTTTAAGAAAATTTGGGACCCATTTAGGAAATATATCCAAGAACATGTTTTATTGTCAACTACAGACCAAGTCCTTGTTCCAGCAAATTGATTTTCTTTCTTTCTAAGTGCAAAGTAGAGTGTATTGTGTGCTTCAGATTATACAATTGTAGTTATTGTTAAGCCACATTATTATTTACATTTCTATTTGTTGGTATGTGTTTTTTTTTTCTCTCATTGTGTGTGCTTAAGTTGATATTATTTATACTTTTAATTAGAAATACATTTTTGTTTTGTCATCTTTTTTTTTTACTGTAATTTGCTATAAAAGTCATAAATAAATAATAATAAAAAATAAAAAAAAAGTACTGATCACTGACCGTTTGCGCCACTGGAGCTGTTGCGTATGAAGTTTGATGTTGTTTTGCTTTATGTTTTAGTTCAGGTGTAAAAGACTAGCAAAGGTTGCTAGTTGGTTACCTGCAGGTTGGTTACCCTCCACAACCAACTCTAAACAATCCTGACTTTCAACCCACTTGACTTGTGTATCTTAACACCATGCTCCAGGTGAGCATCAAACTCACAACCACAGCTTTGCTAAGCAATGTAATTTCTTATTACGCCACTGGAGCTGTTGTGTGTTGTGTTTTCAAACAACACAGTGATTCGTGAAAATATTCCTGATTCAGATAAATTTGGCTTAAAAGCTTTCAGAGACCTTGATGTCTTAGATAAGATATAAAAGATTAGCATAGACGGTAAAATCTGCAGGTTGGTTGCCCTCCACAATCTAATCTGGACAACACTAGCTTTCACCCTACTTCTCTTCTTTGTCTATAGACCACGCTCTAGGTGAGGCTGAAACTCACAACCTCAGCATTGCTAAGCATTATACTTGTCTTATATGTACCACACTCTGACCAATTACACCACTGGAGCTGATGCATAAGGTGTTTTCAAACAATGCAGTGATTCCTAAAACCATTCCTAATTCAGATAAAATTAGCTTAAAAGCCTTCAGAGACTTTGATGTTTTAGTTCAGGTGTAAAAGATCAGCATGGATGGTACAATCTGCAGGTTGGGTGCCCTCCACAACCAACTTTGGTTAATCCTGATTTTCAACCCACTTGACTTCTTTATCTTAAAACCATGCTCCAGGTGAGGCTCAAACTCACAATCTCTGCATTGCTAAGCATTCTACAGTCTTATTGGTACCATGCGCTGACCAATTGCACCACTGGAGCTGTTGCATCAAGTGTTTTCAAACAATGCAGTGATTCCTAAAAACACTCCTGATTTAGATAAAATTGGCTTAAAAGCTTTAAAAGACCTTGATGTTTTAGTTCAGGTGTAAAGGATTAGCATAAATGGTACAATCTGCAGGTTGGTTGCCCTTCACAACCAACTTTATTAAATTCTGATTTTCAACCCACTAGTCTTCTTTATCGGAAGACCATTCTCCAGGTGAGGCTCAAACTCACTACTTTGGCATTGCTAAGTATTGTCCTATCTTATAAGTACCGCACGCTGACCTGTTGCGCTACTGGAGCTGTTGCATAGACCGTCTTCAAACAATGCAGTGATTCCTAAAAACATTCCAGATTCAGATAATACTGCCTTAAAAGCTATCACAGACCTTGATTTTTTAATTGAGGTGTAAAGGATTAGCGTAGAGCAGGGCTGGGCAAACTCAGTCCTGGAGGGCCGGTGTCCTGCACAGTTTAGCTCTAACTCTAATCAAACACACCTGCTTATAGATTTCCAGAGATCTGAAGACACTGATTAGTATGTTCAGGTGTGTTTGATTAGTGTTGGAGCTAAACTGTGCAGGACACCGGCCCTCCAGGACCGAGTTTGCCCACCCCTGGCGTAGAGGGTACAATCTGCAGTTTGATTGCCCAACACAACCAACTTTGGTCAATCCTGACTTTCAACCCACTTGACTTCTTTATCTTAAAACCATGCTCCAGGTGAGGTTCGAACTCACAACCTCGGCATT
The DNA here is from genome assembly GCF_903798145.1 of Danio aesculapii. Lineage (NCBI taxonomy): Eukaryota > Metazoa > Chordata > Actinopteri > Cypriniformes > Danionidae > Danio > Danio aesculapii. The sequence goes on along the minus strand of NC_079441.1, from coordinate 18,676,859 downwards.
GCTAAGCATTGTACTGTCTTATAAGTACCGCGCGCTGACCGATTGCGCCACTGGAGCTGTCGCTTACAGTTATTTCAGACAATGCAGTGATTCCTAAAAACAATCTTGATCCAGATAACATTGGCTTAAAAGCTTTCAGAGTGATTGTTGTTTTAGTTCAAAACAACAATCTGCATGTTGGCTGCCCTGCGTAATGTCCTCTGGACAACGCCGGCTTCTACCCCACATGTCTGCTTTATCTAAAGCCCATGCTCCTGATGAGGTTCAAACTCATTACCTCGTAATTGCTAAGTATTGTACTATCTTATAAGTACCGCACACTGACCTGTTGCGCTACTGGAGCTGTTGCATAAAGCGTCTTCAAACAATGCAGTGATTCCTAAAAACATTCCAGATTCAGATAATACGGCCTTGAAAGCATTCACAGACCGTGATGTGTTAATTCAGGTGTAAAGGATTAGCATAGAGCAGGGGTGCCCAAACTCAGTCCTGGAGGGCCGGTTTCCTGCAAAGTTTAGTTCCAACCCCAATCAGACACACCTGGGCTAGCTAATCAAGCTCTTACTAGGCTTTCTAGAAACATCTGTGCAGGTGTGTTGAGGCAAGTTGGAGCTAAAATATGCAGGACACCAGCCCTCCAGGACCGAGTTTGGACACCACTGGCATAGAGGGTACAATCTGCAGTTTGTTAGCTCTCCACAACCAACTTTGGTCGATTCTGACTTTCAAACCCACTTGACTTCTTTATCTTAAAACCATGCTCCAGATGCGGTTTGAACTCACAACCTCGGCATTTCTAAGCATTGTACTGTCTTATAAGTACTGCGCGCTGACCGATTGCACCACTGGAGCTGTCGCTTACAGCAATTTCAGACAATGCAGTGATTCCTAAAAACAATCTTGATCCAGATAACATTGGCCTAAAAGCTTTCAGAGTCATTGTTGTTTTAGTTCAGGTGTAAAGGTTTAGCATAGATGGTACAATCTGCAGTTTGGTAGCCCTCCACAACCAACTTTGGTTAATCCTGATTTTCAACCCACTTGACTTCTTTATCTTTAAAACCATGCTCCAGGTGAGGCTCGAACTCACAACCTCGGCATTGCTAAGCATTGTACTGTCTTATAAGTACCACGCGCTGACCGATTGCGCCACTGGAGCTGTCACTTACAGTAATTTCAGACAATGCAGTGATTCCTAAAAACAATCTTGATCCAGATAACATTGGCTTTAAAGGTTTCTGTGTCATTGTTGTTTTAGCTCAGGTGTAAAGGATTAGCACAGATGGTACAATCTGCATGTTGGCTGCCCTGCAAAATGTCCTCTGGACAACACTGGCTTCTACCCCATATGTCTGCTTTATCTAAAGACCATGCTTCAGATGAGGTTTAAACTCACAACCGCGGCATTGCTAAGCATTGTACTGTCTTATAAGTACTGCGCGCTGATCGACTGCACCACTGGAGCTGTCGCTTATAGTAATTTCTGATCAAACACACCTGCTTATAGATAATTAGTGATCTTGAAGACACTGATTAGCATGTTCAGGTGTGTTTGATTAGAGTTGGACCAGGACCAAGATTGCCCACCTCTGGCATAGAGGGTACAATCTGCAGTTTGGTTGCCCTACACAACCAACTGTGGTCAATCCTGATTTTCAACCCACTTGACTTTTTTATCTTTAATACCACGCTCCAGGTGTGGCTCGAACTCACAACTTCGGCATTGCTGAGCATTGTACTGTCTTATAAGTACCACGAATGACCGATTGTGCCACTGGAGCTGTCACTTATAGTAATTTCAGACAATGCAGTGATTCCTAAAACAATCTTGATCCAGATAACATTGGCTTAAAAGCTTTCAGAGTCATTGTTGTTTTAGTTCAGGTGTAAAAGCCTAGCAGAGAGGGTACAATCTGCATGTTGGCTGCCCTGCAAAACGTCCTCTGGACAACACTGGCTTCTACCCCATATGTCTGCTTTATCTAAAGACCATGCTTCAGATGAGGTTTAAACTCACAACCTCGGCATTGCTAAGCATTGTACTGTCTTATAAGTACCGCGCGCTGACCGATTGCGCCACTGGAGCTGTCGCTTATTGTAATTTCAGACAATGAAGTGATTCCTAAAAACAATCTTGATCCAGATAACATTGGCTTAAAAGCTTTCAGAGTCATTGTTGTTTTAGTTCAGGTGTAAAGGTTTAGCATAGATGGTACAATCTGCAGTTTGGTAGCCCTCCACAAAAAACTTTGGTTAATCCTGATTTTCAACCCACTTGACTTCTTTATCTTAAAACCATGCTCCAGGTGAGGCTCGAACTCACAACCTCGGCATTGCTAAGCATTGTACTGTCTTATAAGTACTGCGCGCTGACCGATTGCGCCACTGGAGCTGTCGCTTATATTAATTTCAGACAATGCAGTGATTCCTAAAAACAATCATGATCCAGAAAACATTGGCTTAAAAGCTTTCAGAGTCATTGTTGTTTTAGTTCAGGTGTAAAAGCCTAGCAGAGAGGGTACAATCTGCATGTTGGCTGCCCTGCAAAATGTCCTCTGGACAACACTGGCTTCTACCCCATACGTCTGCTTTATCGAAAGACCATGCTTCAGATGAGGTTTAAACTCAATACCTCTGCATTGCTAAGCATTGTACTGTCTTATAAGTACTGCCTGCTGACCGATTGCACCACTGGAGCTGTCGCTTATAGTAATTTCAGACAATGCAGTGATTCCTAAAAACAATCTTGATCCAGATAAGATTGGCTTAAAAGCTTTCAGAGTCATTGTTGTTTTAGCTCAGGTGTAAAGGATTAGCATAGATGGTACAATCTGCAGTTTGGTAGCCCTCCACAACCAACTTTGGTCAATCCTGATTTTCAACCCACTTGACTTCTTTATCTTTAAACCATGCTTCAGGTGAGGTTCGAACTCACAACCTTGGTATTGATAAGCATTGTACTGTCTTATAAGTACCGCGCGCTGACCGATTGCGCCACTGGAGCTGTCGCTTATTGTAATTTCAGACAATGCAGTGATTCCTAAAAACAATCATGATACAGAAAACATTGGCTTAAAAGCTTTCAGAGTCATTGTTGTTTTAGTTCAGGTGTAAAAGCCTAGCAGAGAGGGTACAATCTGCATGTTGGCTGCCCTGCAAAATGTCCTCTGGACAACACTGGCTTCTACCCCATATGTCTGCTTTATCTAAAGACCATGCTTCAGATGAGGTTTAAACTCACAACCTCGGCATTGCTAAGCATTGTACTGTCTTAAAAGTACTGCGTGCTGACCGATTGCACCACTGGAGCTGTTGCTTATAGTAATTTCAGACAATGCAGTGATTCCTAAAAACAATCTTGATCCAGAAAACATTGGCTTAAAAGCTTTCAGAGTCATTGTTGTTTTAGTTCAAGTGTAAAGGTTTAGCATAGATGGTACAATCTGCAGTTTGGTAGCCCTCCACAACCAACTTTGGCTAATCCTGATTTTCAACCCACTTGACTTCTTTATCTTAAAACCATGCTCCAGGTGAGGCTTGAACTCACAACCTCGGCATTGCTAAGCATTGTACTGTCTTATAAGTACCGCGCGCTGACCGATTGCGCCACCGGAGCTGTCGCTTATAGTAATTTCAGACAATGCAGTGATTCCTAAAAACAATCATGATCTAGAAAAAATTGGCTTAAAAGCTTTCAGAGTCATTGTTGTTTTAGTTCAGGTGTAAAAGCCTAGCAGAGAGGGTACAATCTGCATGTTGGCTGCCAAGCAAAATGTCCTCTGGACAACACTGGCTTCTACCCCATACGTCTGCTTTATCGAAAGACCATGCTTCAGATGAGGTTTAAACTCACAACCTCGGCATTGTTAAGCATTGTACTGTCTTATAAGTACTGCGTGCTGACCTATTGCACCACTGGAGCTGTCGCTTATAGTAATTTCAGACAATGCAGTGATTCCTAAAAACAATCTTGATCCAGATAACATTGGCTTAAAAGCTTTCAGAGTCATTGTTGTTTTAGTTCAGGTGTAAAGGTTTAGCATAGATGGTACAATCTGCAGTTTGGTAGCCCTCCACAACCAACTTTGGTTAATCTTGATTTTCAACCCACTTGACTTCTTTATCTTAAAACCATGCTCCAGGTGAGGCTCGAACTCACAACCTCGGCATTGCTAAGCATTGTACTGTCTTATAAGTACCGCGCGCTGACCGATTGCGCCACTGGAGCTGTCGCTTATAGTAGTTTCAGACAATGCAGTGATTCCTAAAAACAAGCATGATCCAGAAATCATTGGCTTAAAAGCTTTCAGAGTCATTGTTGTTTTAGTTCAGGTGTAAAGGTTTAGCATAGATGGTACAATCTGCAGTTTGGTAGCCCTCCACAACCAACTTTGGTTAATCCTGATTTTCAACCCACTTGACTTCTTTATCTTAAAACAATGCTCCAGGTGAGGCTC